>NC_058520.1:210401120-210704120 GCF_904849725.1 Hordeum vulgare subsp. vulgare | reverse complement strand
AGGGGAGGTGGGCCTCGATCAGGGGCCAGCCCAGGAACGCTCGAGGTCGTCGTCCTCCTCCCGTGCGGGCGTTCCAGGGAGGCGCCCATGGCGGCCGGCAGCACCCTCGGCGAGGGAGCGACGAGGGAGGGCGCCGGACTAGGGGAACCGGCTGTTCCCACCAGATCCGGCCGGTTCAGATCCATTCCCGGTCGCGTCGAGGCTTGAGGCGGCGGCGGCAAGGTCAGGCGGCGGCGCGATGGGTTGCAGCAACGTGAACCTGCCTCGGGGCGGCGCTGCAGGCAGAGAACTGGGCAGTTAGGCGGCGAGGAGCCGCGGGCTCGGCTCTCCAGCGAGTGCAGCCGGTGGCGGGGCACGGGGGAAAGCGTCGGGCGGCGCGGGCAGCCCGGGGGCTCGCCACTAGGGCACGAGGCACGGGAGTAGAACGGGCGACGGCGGCGGTTCGGGCTCGGGCGGGCCTGCGATGGGCTTCGGCTGGAGGCTGGTGGGAGGAGAGAGAGGTGGTTCTAGGGTTTGGTGCGGAAAACAAGGAGGGATTAGGGGGAGGCTGTCCGAAAATTAGAAGGGGTCTATATATAGGCAAACCGGGGGGGGGGGGGCTCGGTTAACCGGAATTACGTTCCGGATCCAACCGCGGGGTCGGATTCAGACGATTCCGAACGCGGGAACGGGTACATGGCCGCGTAGGGTGGTTATCCGAAGACGAGAGGGAGAACGGGCGGCGTGGCACGAATTTTTAAAACACCGACACACGTCCGACGGTAGACCGAATACGGTGCCGCTACGGTCGACCGTTCGGGTACCAGACGGTCTCCGATCGCGACGAAATTCGACAGGCGGCCCAGCTATATCTAATCGCGACCGCGTGACAAGTTTCACCTCGATCAGAGAAAGTATTACGCACACTTTAAAAACAGGGTTTTGACGGTGCCGCGGGCGCGTGCGTGTGCGGTCGGACTCCGAACGGGCAACGACGAGAACCGGCAACTACTAACGGATGCAAGTTTTGAAAACGGGCAGCAACGGAGATGTCGATGCAATGCAGATGATGCGCATGATGCGATGATGACACGACAAATAAAATAAGCCACACGACGAAAACGGAAAGAGAGGGGAATCTTCTGGAACGTCGGCATCGGGGTGTCACAACACTCCTACACTACAAGAGGATCTCGCCCCGAGATCCAAGAATGAAAGGGGGAGAGGATGAGAAAGCACAAGAGGTAAAAACTTAGTCGCTTCATGACAAACGAGTGAAACCAACGATCCTTGAAGGTTGCAAGGAGATGAGGAATGCCATGAGGAACAAGCAAGAATTCACGGAAAATTTCGGCAGCACTTCGGTAGGAAAATGGGACAAAAAATTCGATAAGATGGAAGAAATAGACAATATTCACAACAACCAAGTAAATAGAGCAAGGGAACACCATGATCTTGAAAGAACAACAAAATTGACCCAAATGAGCATCATCACAATGCCTCCGGAACAACAGAATAGGAACTAGCTCAAGCGGAAGAAGAGAATGAAGAAAAGAATGACAGCTAACATTACCATAGAATAGAAGAGCCTCCGGTCATAGAATTGACATAGTAGTTGGAAACCCAACAATGAAAAGAGCAAGATAGTAGTGGGCTTACGAAGATCAACTCAACATATATGAGGTGACAACCAACCACTAAAAGGAACAAGGATTAGCTGAAAGCAAAGATATCAAAACTTCTTACACCAAGAGGGTGCATTGAGAACTGGTATTAATGACAAGCACCATGATAGCATAATCCATAGGAAAAGCTTTAGGTGAAGTCCAAACCAAGATAGCCCAATGAAGAAATCATGGTTTGCAAATATCTCAAGATCAAGGAATTGGTGGGTTTAATTATCTCATTCTTGAAAGAAAATCTCTTCGAGGCTCCTGCACTAACAAGAAGGCTATAATACCACCTCAAAGGATAAAGGAAGAAAATTGCACATATGAATGCAAGAGAAAGGATACTTGAGGTACTCCACAAGAATCTTGAAGAACACATGAGAATGAATTGAAACCTTGATGAACCACCAAGAAGGACCTCCGTATACAAAAGAATGAAGCAAAGATATCAAGGTAGAAATGAATAAGATTAAAGGCCTGCAATGATATAGATGAAGCTTCACAAAGAGATACTGATAGACTTGGAACTTCCGAAAAGAAAGATAAGCACTTTAAGAAAACAATTGATATCAAGAGCCACTCCGGAAGAAGAATTGAAATCTCTTGGAAGAAGGAATAACAAGAATAAGAATTATGTTATGCTCATCCTTCATCAAGTATAATTGATGACAAGCAACGGATCTAGCATACAACTTATTCCTCTAAAAATGAATCTTGAAGAGTCAGAGAGATAAGCACCACTTGAGGCAAAAATTGAAGGAAGCACCGGTACGAATTCACGACTGAATGGGAACACCACGAATTAATGGATATACAAGAGAATGAAAAGATCATGAGCCACCTGAGAGAAAACTAGAACAAGGTACCGGAATAACGAGAGACGAACGAAGAGACAGCAATTGAGAAGAATTGAGGATGAAGCTGAAAGCTGAGAACGAAGAAGTCTTCCGAAATGATGGCCTTCGGAGGAACGAGAATGAAAACAACTCAGAAATGCACCGGATAGCAAGAAAGGGATTACCCATGAACGAAAACAACTGAGAAGACAACACGAAGCTGAAATGACAATCTTCACAAGAATGGAAAAAGACTGAGAGAAACACTCCTTCGAATTTGCAAGCTAAGAATGATGACGAGGAACAACACCAAGAATAGCTGAGACCTCCGGAATAAAGAAGAATGCAAGATTGAGCCAAATATGAGAATTAACTCCAATTGATCTTGAAGAATGAATATGACTGATGAAAATCATACTTACGTCATAGTTGAAAAGAATTAAAGATCTCCGGAGATGATTAAAAGAGCCAGGTAAGATCCTGGGAAAGAACCTGTGGGTTATGGGCCCACTCAAAGAAATCACCGTTGAAACAATTGCTAAAACGAGAGATATTGCACCGGAATAAGAATACTAGATGAGGATGAGCACCTCGAAATAATTAAAGATCTGAAACAAGAAACTCCGAGATATCTTCAACACACCGGATAGAAAATGAGAGGAATTAATAAACAAGATAAGCTGAAAGAATTTCCAACGTCGGAAAGAATTTAATGGTTGAAAAGGATATGATGACCATGGATAACTGAAATGAATACACCGGGAAGGAACAAAATGAAGAAATGATGAACTCCACTCCTGAGAATGTTCACCATGAATCACCGGTTATGAAAGGAAGAAGAGATAGCGGAAGCAACAATGAAATGAAATGCACTTGGATGACATCCAATCACTGAAGAAAAGGGTGGGAGGGCGGGGAAAAACAAAGACGACTTAAGACACATGAGATGAACTCCGGTAAAAATTGAGTGAATGATCTGCGACATTTTGAGAGGATTGAATTCAGTGAAGAGAAGCACACCGGTTGGAAAGAATTGATACGATGACTCCGGTTGACAAGAATTGATAAGACAACTGATTGAACAAAAGAATTAGCGCTCACATAAAAATATGAGAACACAAATTAGGAAAGATCTGAAAACACCACTTGACGTCGAAGCAACTGAATTACCATATTGAAACAAAACAAAGGGTGAGGCTTATGAAACAAGCGAGAACAAACTCATGAGAAAGATTTCCGTTAGATATTTTCGTGGACAGGATCGCACGGGCTCAATTTATAGAAGCCATCAAGTGCAAGGCAGTGCACCCGACATACGAAGCGTCCCCGAGTCGTAGCAAGCTACAAGGACTCTTTAAGACACAACGTGTACTGCTGTAAGTCGACCGTGAACAAACAAATCCACTAGATGTCGAACCCCAACCTAACATCATTCATTTGTTGGAAGATTGTCCTATAAGCAACTACTTGAATTCCCGCCTATGAATTCCCGAAATATCTGGTCATGCAATCTGGTACACGGATACAAGGAGTAATAATCACACAACTCCTATACTAACCCGTCACTTGTATCACATCCGTCAACACACAACTAGAATCTCGGACCTTCATCTACAACAGACCCTCGTGATCACAACGATACAAAGTATGGCAGTACTCCCGAACAATCTGCACCAGTACTGGGGACATCGGGGTTTTCTCGCCACTACTAGTATTGAAGCAATTACGAACATCCTTTGTTCTGAGATACTAAGAAATCTGAATGATAACGATGTGCTCAAGAATCCCCTGGAGCTCAACTCCCCGGAAGAAGATCAAGTCAGACAGGAGGCACCAAGACAGAACTCCGTCACATCGGCATCATATAGATCCCAAGAATATCCGCGTGATCCTAAAAAAATTTGAGTGAGAAGAGGAGTAGAATTAAAATATTACGTCAAGATTCCTCACCAGAGCATAGAAGAGGAGAAAAAAAGAATCCTACTCTCCGATATATAACTAGACTCAAATAGTTTTTCTCTAGACTCGACTCGACCAAGTTCGATCAATCAAGGGGGCTCCTAGGTCGGTCCTTGCTCTGATACCAACTTGTCACGCCCAAGGTGCGACCCTATCCTCAATTTGGCACGAAGGCCTCGTCAGGGATAGAAGCGCATCTCATCGTGTCGCAAGAATGGATATCGTTACAAGTACATGTACTGAAAAGAAGAGATAGATATACAGAGTTGGCTTACACTTGCCACAAGCTACATCAGAGTCACATCAGTACATTACATAACCATCAAGAGTAAGAGCAGGGTCCGACTACGGACAAAAACAAACGACAAAAGAAGAACGACGTCCATCCTTGCTTTCCCAGGCTGCTGGCCTGGATCCCATCCTAGATCGAAGAAGAAGAAGAAGAAGAAGCAACTCCAAATGAACAATCAACGCGCTCACGTCAAGTAACCTTTACCTGTACCTGCAACTTGTGTTGTAGAAATCTGTGAGCCACAGGGGACTCAGCAATCTCATTTCCAAAGGTATCAAGACTAGCAAAGCTTAATGGGTGAGGCATGGTTAAATGGTGAGGTTGCAGCAGCGGCTAAGCATATATTTGGTGGCTAACTTACGAGTACAAGAAGCAAGAGGGGGAAGATCTACGCATAGCGAACGTGAACTACAGATGATCAAATGAATGATCCTGAACACATACCTACGTCAGACATAACCCCACCGTGTCCTCGATCGGAGAAGGAACTCACGAAAGAGACAGTCACGGTTACACACACAGTTGGCAAGTTTTAATTAAGTTAACTTCAAGTTATCTAGAACCAGTGTTAAACAAAGTTTCCACGTTGCCACATAACCGCGGGCACGGCTTTCCGAAAGATTTAACCCTGCAGGGTTGCTCCAACTAGTCCATCACAAATTACCACAAGCCGCATAGGAATCCTCGATCACGAAGCTCGCGATCTCGTCGGATTCCCTAGTGGAAAACCTCAACTCTGAGATTACCCAAAGCATCACCGGAATCCCGATGCACAAGATATCTCGTCAAAGGTAAAACTAATCCAGCAAGGCCGCCCGACGTGTCGACGTACCCGATAGGAGCCGCGTATCTCGTTCTCAGGACACGACGGATGGAACTAGCTACAGGTGCCAAACCTCGAGTTTCCTCGCGGTGGCCCCGTAGGCAGACCGTTTGGGACCAACACCATCAGCACTGGCCCCCGTGTTTATGTAAAATTACTCCTCGGGTAGCGCTAACTCCCTATGCATTTCAATTTAACAGAATTATTATGTTGGGCAAAAGTAAAACCAAAGTTGGGCCTTGCCAGACCAGCTTTAGTCAAAAACGAATTATCAAGGGGGTCCCCATAACAACCCCGATCGTGTTAGGAGCGCTCAATTATGGAACATAACACCGGTAGCCGAAACTAAGGGGGCAAAGGTGGCACAAAACACCAGGCTAGAAAGGCCGAGCCTTCCACCTTTTACCAAGTATATAGGTGCATTAAATTAAATAGCATTTAATATGGTGATAAAACAAGGAACCCATGCTTTCACATGGAAGCATCTGCACCTGCAACTAGCAACGCTAACAACATGGTTAAGCAAGCGGTAACATAGCCAATCAGTGGTTTGCTAGGTCGATCGGGTTGATGGTGATTATGGCATTGTTGAGAAGGCTGATATTTAACAAGTGGTAGGCAACGAGACATAAACGATAGAAACGGTAAAACTAGCATGGCAATGATAGTAATGGTATCTGGGGAAATGATCATCTTGCCTGAGATCCCGCTTGGAAGAAGAATGCCTCTGTGAAGCAGACGAACCGACGTAGGCGAACGGGTCCTCACATCTGACACGCTTGCGGAACTCTATCGAGACGGAGAAACCGGAAACAAGCATCAACACCGGAAATTCACCACACGATGCACAACACATATGATGCATGAGCAGCTGAAAACAAGCAAGACACGGCATGACACTTCACACAATCAAACTCTACACATTAAGTGAAGTCCAATATGCAACGAGTTGCATATTGACGAAACTCCACGTTTATTATTTAGTTCTATCCCGATTAGATACACGGCAATATTAAAGTTGTCAAACATGCAAGAGGTGAAGCGGAAATTAAACTACCTATCTAGACATTTTAAATGAGGTCGGAAATGACATATAGCATCTCCAAAACGACCTCACATGTTAATTTACAATTCTGTCCAGATCTGAATTAACACCTTAATTAGTTGTTAAACAGAAAAACAAATAGGTTCACGTGATTCTACGCGTCAAGGCAAGCAACCTACACATAAAGAACATCTCCAACGGAGCTACGGATCAAAAGTTACGAGCACCGCAAGATATGGTGGCATGAATGCAAAATGTGTGCAACGGCGGCTACGAGCACTTCAACACATACAAACAGCAAGAGAAAATGAAACTTCACGAGATTCTAAGCAAGTTTCATGTAGGACACGATCAAAACGGAGCTACGGTTCGGAAACTACGGGCAAAACAAGAAAACACTACAAACTGCCAAAAACAGCCACATAGCACTTTCTACGCCGCACAACTACGGCTACACCACTCCGATAAACTCAAGCAAGGCATGGCATGAAATAGGGCAAGAAGCACTACTACCAACAACTAACAACAACTAGCATGGCAGCAAGGAGCACTAGGAAAAGAAGTCACAAAATGACATCTCACACACTATTTCAGACTTGGTGAAAATAACACCTCAAGAAGGTGCAGTTTTCAGCCTGAAGCAATATTGACAGCAGCAAAACCTATAGCTACAGGACTCCAAATGGCATGAAACCTTCACAGCATGCTAGAGAAACACAAGGTCTACAACTTAGTCCATTGGACCAACTTCAAAAGAGCTACAGATCCAAAGATAGAAGCAAGACAAGACAGCAACAAAATATAACAGATTCCAGACTTAGAAATATTTCAGCTCCTCTAAAACAGCACTATTTCTAGCAACTTGAGAGCAAGCAAACAACACCTAAACATGCATTTCTATTGCAACTAAAAATACTAGAGGCTATACAAAACATCCAAGATCAACTCCCTAGTTGACAACTAACTCAAACGAGGCACGGAATAAATCCTATGAATTAAACAAAAGGGCAACACGGCAAAATATTGCGCGAACTAACTTGCTCTAATGCTAAAACTAATTGCACAGAAAAGTCCATGGGATGTTTCTACCCTGGAAACATATAAAACATGTGGGGTTTGCAACACAAAATAATGCCACACATTAAAGCGGGAAAATAACCTATATACGGAAAAGTATACTACCGGCAAATCCCTACACGTAAAAATACAATTGACCCCTCTAAAATACATAGAAATAAGGTCTCTAAAACATGGAAATTTATACTACGGCATACGAACAACCCGGGCACGCGCGAAAAAAATAACTACGCGCAATAAACCTATCGAGACAGCACGTAAAACTAGGCATTAGGCACGCTAAACTAAATCAAACAAATATGCAAGTTGTGAAATCGCGTTCTACTCGCAAAACTACCCCAAAACCATTTAAAGATCACCTCGATCCGACTTACGGTTTAAAAGTTACGGGGGGTTTTAATATCGTCATTTTTCTGGAATTTATTAATTCCAAAAAATTAACCTAATTATTCTAATGGGCCGAATCCTAACTACCGTTGCATCGAACAGAGCAGCGCCAAATAACTATGCAGCTCCTCAGGCAAAGTATAGCAGAGAGGCCGGCTAGCTCACCTTTGGGCCCTTGGGCCGCCTAGAGGAGAAGGCGAGGCAGAGGGCGAGCTGCGCCTGGGCGGCGTATAGCGGCACTGGCCCGCTCAGCCTCGAGCGGAGCTGGGCGTGGCGCGCTGGGCCGAGGGGAGGTGGGCCTCGATCGGGGGCCAGCCCAGGAACGCTCGAGGTCGTCGTCCTCCTCCCGTGCGGGCGTTCCAGGGAGGCGCCCATGGCGGCCGGCAGCACCCTCGGCGAGGGAGCGACGAGGGAGGGCGCCGGACTAGGGGAACCGGCTGTTCCCACCAGATCCGGCCGGTTTGGATCCATTCCCGGTCGCGTCGAGGCTTGAGGCGGCGGCGGCAACGTCAGGCGGCGGCGCGATGGGTTGCAGCAATGTGGACCTGCCTTGGGGCGGCGCTGCAGGCAGAGAACTGGGCAGTTAGGCGGCGAGGAGCCGCGGGCTCGGCTCTCCGACGAGTGCAGCCGGTGGCGGGGCACGGGGGAAAGCGTCGGGCGGCGCGGGCAGCCCGGCGGCTTGCCACCAGGGCACGAGGCACGGGAGTAGAACGGGCGGCGGCGGCGGTTCGGGCTCGGGCGGGCCTGCGATGGGCTTCGGCGTGCCCGCGGCGGCTGGAGGCTGGTGGGAGGAGAGAGAGAGGTGGTTCTAGGGTTTGGTGCGGAAAACGAGGAGGGATTAGGGGGAGGCTGTCCGAAAATTAGAAGGGGTCTATATATAGGCAAACGGGGGGGGGGGGGCTCGGTTAACCGGAATTTTGTTCCGGATCCAACCGCGGGGTCGGATTCGGACGATTCCGAACGTGGGAGCGGGTACGTGGCCGTGTAGGGTGGTTATCCGGAGACGAGAGGGAGAACGGGCGGCGCGGCACGAATTTTTAAAACACCGACAGACGTCCGACGGTAGACCGAATACGGTGCCGCTACGGTCGACCGTTCGGGTACCAGACGGTCTCCGATCGTGACGAAATTCGACAGGCGGCCCAGCTATATCTAATCGCGACCACGTGCCAAGTTTCACCTCGATCAGAGAAAGTATTACGCACACTTTAAAAACAGGGTTTTGACGGTGCCGCGGGCGCGTGCGTGTGCGGTCGGACTCCGAACGGGCAACAAGGAGAACCAGCAACTACTAACGGATGCAAGTTTTGAAAACGGGCAGCAACGGAGATGTCGATGCAATGCAGATGATGCGCATGATGCGATGATGACACGACAAATAAAATAAGCCACACGACGAAAACGGAAAGAGAGGGGAATCTTTTGGAACGTCGGCATCGGGCTGTCACATTGGATTACTTGGTGGAAGAGTTTATGTTCAGATCCTTGATGCTACTCATTAACTCTCTGGTCATGAATATGATTATGGTTTGTGAGTACTTACTTTTGTTCCTGAGGACATGGGATAAGTCTTGTTATAAGTAGTCATGTGAATTTGGTATTCGTTCGATATTTTGATGTGTTGTATGTTGTTTTTCCTCTAGTGGTATTATGTGAACGTCGACTACATAACACTTCACCATTATTTGGGCCTAGAGTAAGGCATTGGGAAGTAGTAAGTAGATGATGGGTTGCTAGAGTGACAGAAACTGGAACCCTAGTTTATGTGTTGCTTCGTAAGGGGCTGATTTAGATCCACTAGTTTAATGCTATGGTTAGACTTTGTCTTAATTCTTCTTTCGTAGTTGCGGATGCTTGCGAGAGGGGTTAATCATAAGTGGGATGCTTGTCCAAGTAAGGGCAGTACCCAAGCGCCGGTCCACCCACATATCAAACTATCAAAGTAACAAATGCGAATCATATGAACATGATGAAAACTAGCTTGACAGAAATCCCCATGTGTCCTCGGGAGCGTTTTACCTCCTATAAGACATTGTCCAGGCTTGTCCCTTGCTACAAAAGGGATTGGGCCACTTTGCTGCACTGTTGCTACTTTTGTTACTTGCTACTTGCTACGAATCATCTCACCACACAACTACTTGTTACCGATAATTTCAGTGCTTGAAGATATTACCTTGCTGAAAACCACTTGTCAGATCCTTCTGCTCCTCGTTGGGTTCAACACTCTTACTTATCGAAAGGACCACGATAGATCCCCTATACTTGTGGGTCATCAAGACTCTTTTCTGGCGCTGTTGCCGTGGAGTGAAGCGCCCTTGGTAAGTGGAACTTGGTAAGGAAACATTCATATAGTGTGCTGAAATTTATTATCACTTGTCACTATGGAAACTAATCCTTTGAGGGGCTTGTTCGGGGTATCTTCACCTCGAACGGAAGCACAAAGAGTTGCTCCTCAACCTGCTGCACCTACTGAAAATATTTGCTATGAATTTCCTTCGGGTATGCTTGAGAAACTGGTGGCTAATCCTTTTACACGAGATGGAACATCACATCCAGACTTGTATCTAATCTATGTAGATGAAGTTTGTGGTTTATTTAAGCTTGCAGGTTTGCCCGGGGGTGAGGTCAAGAAGAAGTTCTTTCCCTTATCTTTGAGGGATAAGGCGTTGACATGGTATAGGTTATGTGATGATACTGGATCATGGAACTACAATCGGTTGAAATTGGAATTTCATCAAAAGTTTTATCCTATGCATTTAGTACATCGTGATCGGAATTATATTTATAATTTTTGGCCTCGTGACAAAGAAAGCATCGCTCAAGCTTGGGGGAGGCTTAAATCAATGTTATATTCATGCCCCAACCATGAGCTCTCGAGAGAAATTATCATTCAGAACTTCTATGCTCGGCTTTCTCATGATGATCGCACCATGCTTGACACTTCTTGTACCGGTTCTTTTATGAAGAGAGATATTGACTTCAAATGGAATTTATTGGAAAGAATTAAACGCAACTCTGAAGATTGGGAGCTGGATGAAGGTAAGGAGTCAGGTATGAATTTCAAGTTTGATTGCGTTAAATCCTTTCTTGAAACAAATACTTTTTGTGATTTTAGATCTAAGTATGGACTTGACTCTGAGATAGTAGCTTCATTGTGTGAATCATTTGCTGCTCATATTGATCTCCCCAAAGAGAAGTGGTTTAAATATCATCCTCCCTTAGAAGTCAATGTAGTTAAACCCAATCCAGTTGAAGAGAGAGTCATTGCCTATAATGATCATGTTGTTCCCAGTGCTTACATTGAGAAACCACATTTCCCTGTTAGGATAAAGGTCATTCTAAAGCTTCAACAGTGATACGTAGAGGCTACATTAGAACACCTACACCCCCTGAGAAAATTAGAGTTGAACCTAGCATTGCTATTATCAAAGATCTCCTGTCCGACAATGTTGATGGCCATAACATTCACTTCTGTGAAGGTGCTGCTAGAATTGCCAAACCACACGCTAGAGACAAACATAGGCATGTTGTTGGCACGCCTGTTGTTTCTGTTAAGATAGGAGATCATTGTTATCATGGTTTATGTGACGTGGGTGCTAGTGTTAGTGCAATACCTCAATCCTTATATGCTGAAATCAAAGACGAGATTGCACCTGTTGAGATAGAACCTATTGATGTCACTATTCAGCTTGCCAATAGAGATACTATCTGCCCTATGGGAATTGTTAGGGATGTTGAGGTCTTGTGTGGTAAAATTAAGTATCCTGCTAATTTCCTCGTTCTTGCTACCACCCAAGATAGCTTTTGTCCCATCATATTTGGCAGACCATTCCTCAATACTGTCAATGCTCATATTGACTGTGAGAAGCAAACTGTCACTATTGGCTTTGAAGGCGTGTCACATGACTTCAATTTCTCCAAGTTTGGTAGACAACCTCATGAAAAAGAGTTGCCCGGTAAGGATGAAACTATTGCCTTAGCTACTATTGTCGTGCCTCCTACTGATCCCTTAGAGCAATACTTGCTTGAACATGAAAATGATATGCATATGGATGAAAGGGATGAGATAGATAGAGTTGTCTTAGAACAATATCATATCCTTAAGAATAATTCGCCTGTTGAACTTCTTGGGGATCCACCCCCACCAAAGGGTGATCCTGTGTTCGAGCTTAAACAGTTGAAAGATACTCTTAAGTATGCTTATCTTGATGAAAAAGAGATATAGCGTGTTATTATTAGTGCTAGCCTCTGAGAGCATGAAGAAAAGAAGTTACTAAAAACTCTAAGGAAGCACTGTGCTGCTATTGGATATACTCTTGATGATCTTAAGGGCATTAGTCCCACTTTATGCCAGCACAAGATTAAAACTGATAGTGATTCCAAGCCAGTTGTTGATCATCAACGGAGATTAAATCCTAAGATGAAAGAGGTAGTAAGAAAAGAAATACTAAAGCTCCTGGAAGCAGGTATTATCTATCTTGTCGCCCATAGTGATTGGGTGAGTCCGGTGCATTGCGCCCCTGAGAAGGGAGGCATTACCGTTGTCCCTAATGATAAGGATGAATTGATCCCATAGAAGATTATTACTGGCTATAGGTTGATGATCGATATTAGGAAATTGAATAAGGCCACTAGGAAAGATCATTACCCTTTGCCTTTTATGGACCAAATGCTAGAAAGAGTGTCTAAACACACACACTTCTGCTTCTAGACGGTTATTCTGGTTTCTCCCAAGTACCAGTTGCACAAGCTGACCGGGAGAAAACCACTTTCACCTGCCCTTTCGGTACCTTTGCTTATAGACGTATGCCTTTTGGCTTATGTAATGCACCTGCCACCTTTCAAAGATGTATGATGGCTATATTCTCTGACTTTTGTGAAAAGATTGTTGAGGTTTTCATGGATGACTTCTTCGTTTACGGGTCTTCTTTTGATGATTGCCCCAGCAACCTTAATCGAGTCTTACAGAGATGTAAAGACACCAATATTGTCTTGAATTGGGAGAACTGCCACTTTATGGTTAATGAAGGCATCGTCTTAGGACATAAAATTTCTGAAATAGGTATTGATGTCGATAAGGCTAAGGTTGATGCAATCAAGAAAATGCCATACCCCACATATATCAAAGGTATAAGAAGTTTCCTTGGTCATCCTGGTTTTTATAGAAGGTTCATTAAAGACTTCTCTAAGATTTCTAGTCCTCTTACCAATCTCTTGCAAAAGGCTTCGAAATACTTAAGAAGGCTTCGAACTTACCTTAAGAAGGCTTTGTTAACTGCACCTGTTGTTCAACCACCTGATTGGAACTTACCTTTTGAAATCATGTGTGATGCTAGTGATTGTGCTGTTGGTATTGTTCTAGGGCAAAGAGTTGATAAGAAGTTGAATGTTATTTACTATGCTAGTAAAACTCTAGACAGTGCCCAAAGAAACCATGCCACTAAGGAAGAGGAATTTTTAGCAGTCGTGTTTGCATGTGAAAAGTTCACATCTTACATAGTTGATTCCAAAGTCACTATTCACACTGATCACACTGCTATTAAGTACCTCATGGATAAGAAAGACGCTAAACCTATACTTATTAGATCGGTTCTCTTGCTACAAGATTTGATTTGCATGTTGTTGACAGGAAGGGTGCTGATAACCCAGTAGCAGATAACTTGTCTAGGTTGGAGAATGTTCTTGATGACCCACAACCTATTGATGATAGCTTTCTTGATGAGCAATTAAATGTCATCAATGCTTCACGTAGTGCATCGTGGTATGCTGATTATGCAAACTATATCGTTGCCAAATATATACCACCTAGTTTCACATACCAGCAAAAGAAGACATTCTTCTTTGACTTGAGACATTACTTCTGGGATGATCCTCACCTTTATAAGGAAGGAGTAGATGGTGTTATTAGACGTTGTGTACCTGAACATGAACAGGGACAGATCCTACAGAAGTGTCACTCCGAGGCCTACGGAGGACACCATGCGGGAGATAGAACTGCACACAAGGTATTGCAATCAGGTTTCCATTGGCCCACTTTCTTCAAGGATGCCCGTAAGTTTGTCTTGTCTTGTGACAAATGTCAAAGAATAGGTAATATCGGTAAACGTCAGGAAATGCCTATGAACTATTCACTTGTCAATGAACCATTTGATGTTTGGGGCTTTTATTATATGGGACCTTTTCCAAAATCCAACGGGTATACTCATATCCTAGTTGTTGTTGATTACGTCACTAAGTGGGTAGAAGCTATCCCCACTAGTAGTGCTGATCAGAACACCTCTATAGGGATGTTTAAAGAAGTTATTTTCCCTAGATTTGGAGTCCCTAGATATCTAATGACCGACGGTGGTTCACATTTCATTCATGGTGCTTTCTGTAAAATGCTTGCTAAGTACGATGTCAACCATAGAATTGCGTCTCCCTATCACCCTCAGTCGAGTGGTCAAGTATATCTGAGCAATAGAGAGATTAAACTAATTCTGCAAAAGACTGTCAACAGGTCTAGAAAGAATTGGTCTAAGAAGCTCGATGATGAACTGTGGGTTTACAGAACTGCCTATAAGAATCCCATGGGCATGTCCCCGTACAAAATGGTGTACGGTAAAGCATGTCATTTACCTCTTGAGCTAGAGCATAAAGCTTATTGGGCAATCAAAGAGCTCAACTTTGATTTCAAACTTGCTGGTGAGAAGAGGTTATTTGATATTAGCTCGCTTGATGAATGGAGAACTCAGGCATATGAGAATGCCAAGTTGTTCAAATAAAAGGTTAAGAGGTGGCATGATAAAAGGATACAAAAGCGTGAATTTAATGTTGGTGATTATGTCTTGCTATATAATTCTCGTTTAAGATTTTTTGCAGGCACTCTTATCTCTAAATGGGAAGGTCCCTATATTGCTGAGGAAGTATATCGTTCCGGTGCCATCAAGATCAACAACACGGAAGGTAATTGTCCGAGAGTGGTAAATAGGCAGAGAATCAAGCGTTATATCTCAGGTACTCCCATAAATGTTGAAAGCAATATTATCAATACCATACCTCCGGAGGAATACCTAAGGGATATTTATCAGCTTGTTTCAGACTCCAAAAATGAAGAGGTATGTGTTTCGGTATGTAAACATACTCCAAAACTTTTCCAGTAGTAATTTTTCTCCGTTTTGGAATATTTAGAAAAATAGAAAATTTTGAAGTAGTCCGGAAAGTGCACGAGGAGGCAACAAGCCTGCCAGGCACGGGCCACCCCCTGGCCGCGCCTGGGGGGCTTGTGGCCACCTCGTGTGCCTCCCAGACTCCGTTTTCTTGCGGAGTACACCTTCTGGTGTGAAAAAATCATTATATATTCTCCCGAAAGGTCTGACCCTCGTATCACACAAATTTCCTCTGTTTTCGTTTCGAGCTTGTTTTCTACGGCAGATTTAGAGCAAGATGTCGTCTCAGGAATCTGTGGGGGAGAACAATCTCCCTCAAGTCTATGGAGAAGTAAATGCTGATCTGAAAAGAATGGAGGTCTTGGAGGTTAGGGAAAGGCTACCTAAAGAAACCAAGGGCAAAACTAAGGAGAAGAATTAGGCGTGGGACGAAGTACAATCTGTGTTCAACAAGGAAGAAGTTGAAGAAGTGGATTTCCTCCAACCCTACCTCCACCTACTGTCTCCATCCTCGATTGAACTCTTGAGGTTTTGTGAAACAACTCGTGCTCACAATACTTATCTCACTCGTGAAGTTGTTTTGTAGGAGAAACATATCACAGATCTCCAAGGTATAAATCAAAGATTGATGGCCCTCTTGGAATCAAAGGACAAAACAACTCCAGCACCATCACCGCCAAAGGAAGACAACTGAGCATGGGTATAGGAAATCCCCTTAGCTTGTGCCAAGCTTGGGGGAGTTGCCCCGATATCGTATCACCATCACATCTTTTGCCTTTACCTTTGTTTTAGTTTGTTCCTTTTCAGTTTTCTCTTTCTCTAGTAGAATAAAGGTCTTAGTGTTTTAGGCTTGAGTTTTGCTTTGTGTCACCCCCGATGTATTCGAGCTCGTGAGCCATATAATAAAGAGCGTCTTAGTTAAGGGCCTTGCCTCATGCCATGATCAAAAGAATGAGAAAAGAACAAAAGCATGAAAGATCAGGTAATGATCTTATGGGAAGTGATGGCTTCACATATAAAAAGAATGATGATTGAAACTTGTTGAGGGTAGACAAACGTAGACCTTGGTCATTGTTGCAATTAATAGGAAGTGATAAAGAAGGAGAGGTTCACATATAAATACATCATCTTTGACACCATCTATGATTGTGAACACTCACTAAACTATTGCATGCGTAGAAGTAGATGTTGGACAAGGAAGACAACATAATGAATTGTGTTTGCCTGGTTCCGAACAACGTTATATGACTAGAGATCCCTTAGCATGTGACGATTGCTTCCACCTCATATTAGCCAAAACTCCCGCCCCAAGTAGAGATACTACTTGTGCATCCACAAACCTTCAACCCAGTTTTGCCATGAGAGTCCGCCATACCTACCTATGGATTGAATAAGATACCTCAAGTAAGTTGTCATTGGTGCAAGCAATAAAAATTGCTCCCTAATATGTATGATCTATTAGTGTGAGGAAAATAAGCTTTGTACGAACCTGTGATGAGGAAGACATAAAAGCGACGGACTGCATAATAAAGTACTTTATCACAGGAGGCAATATAAAGTGACATTCCTCCACACTAAGAGGACACACAACCAAACCTCAAAATCGCAAGACAACCCATGCTTCCCTCTGCGAAGGGCCTATCTTGTACCTTTACTTTTTGCCCATGAAAGAGTCATGGTGATCTTCACCAATTCCTTATTTCGCCTTTATCTTGGCTAACGTCACATGCTTGGGAAAGATCTATATTCATATGTCAACTTGGAAGTAAGTGTCCATGAATTATTATTGTTGACATTACCCTTGAGGTAAATGGTTGGGAAGCGAAACTATAAGCCCCTATCTTTCTCTGTGTTCGACTGAAACTTTGATCTCATGAGTACCACATGAGTTGTAGCAATTGTAGAGAACGAAAGGATGATTGAGTATGTGGATTTGATTTACAAGCTCTTATTTGACTCTTTCTGATGTTGTGATAAATTACAATTGCTTCAATGACTAAAGGCTAGCGGTTGTTGATTCTCGGTAAGGTTCTTGATCCATGCTTTACTTTGTGAAGGAATTGTCACTTTAGCATGAGAGATTATATGTTGGTATTGCTGTTCTGATCATGATCATGATGCCTGCATGTTCGTATTTTGTTTTATCGACACCTCTCTCCCTAAACATGTGGGCATATTTATTGAGCTCGGCTTTCGCTTGAGGACAAGCGAGGTCTAAGCTTGGGGGAGTTGATACGTCCATTTTGCATCATGCTTTCATGTTGATATTTATCTCTTTTTGGGATTTTATTACAGTTCACGGTACAATACTTATGCCTTTTCTCTCTTATTTTGCAAGGTTTACGTCAAGTGGGAGAATGCCGGCAGCTGGAATTCTGGCCTGAAAAAGGAGCAAGTTTGAGATGCCTATTCTGCGCAACTCCAAAAGCCGTGAAAATCAACGTGTATTTTTTATGGGATTTATAAAAAATACTGGGCTGAAGAAGTGCCGGAGGGGCGCCAGCAGGGGGCCACAAGCCTGCTAGGCGCGGCCACCCCCTGGCCGTGCCTAGGGGCTTGTGGGCTCCTAGCTGGCCCTCTAGCGCCCCCCTTTTTGCTGCAAGAAGGGTTTCGGTCTGGTAAAAATTGAGAGGAGGCTTTTCGGAGGATTCGCCGCCGCCACGAGGCGGAGCTTGAGCAGAAAAAATCTAGAGCTCTGACAGGACGATCCTGCCGGGGAAACTTCCCTCCCGGAGGGGGAAATCGTCGCCATCGTCATCACATACACTCCTCTCATCGGAGGGGACTCATCACCATCAACATCTTCATCAGCACAATCTCATCTCCAAACCCTAGTTCATCTCTTGTAACCAGTCTCTGTCTCGCGACTCCTATTGGTACTTGTAAGGTTACTAGTAGTGTTAATTACTGTTTGTAGTAGATGCTAGTTGGATTACTTGGTGGAAGAGTTTATGTTCAGATCCTTGATGTTACTCATTACCTCTCTTGTCATGAATATGATTATGCTTTGTGAGTAGTTACTTTTGTTCCTCAGGACATGGGATAAGTCTTGTTATAAGTAGTCATGTGAATTTGGTATTCGTTCGATATTTTGATGTGTTGTATGTTGTTTTTCCTCTAGTGGTGTTATGTGAACATCGACTACATAACACTTCACCATTATTTGGGCCTAGAGGAAGGCATTGGGAAGTAGTAAGTAGATGATGGGTTGCTAGAGTGACAGAAGCTTAAACCCGAGTTTATGTGTTGCTTCGTAAGGGGCTCATTTGGATCCACTAGTTTAATGCTATGGTTAGACTTTGTCTTAATTCTTCTCTCGTAGTTGCGGATGCTTGCGAGAGGGGTTCATCATAAGTGGGATGCTTGTCCAAGTAAGGGCAGTACCCAAGCGCCGGTCCACCCACATATCAAACTATCAAAGTAACAAACGCGAATCATACGAACATGATGAAAACTAGCTTGACAGAAATCCCCATGTGTCCTCGGGAGCGTTTTACCTCCTATAAGACTTTGTCCAGGCTTGTCCCTTTCTACAAAAGGGATTGGGCCACTTTGCTGCACCGTTGCTCCTTTTGTTACTTGCTACGAATCATCTCACCACACAACTACTTGTTACCGATAATTTCAGTGCTTGCAGATATTACCTAACTGAAAACCACTTGTCAAATCCTTCGGGTCCTCGTTGGGTTCAACACTCTTATTATCGAAAGGACTACGATAGATCCCCTATACTTGTGGGTCATCAGGCGTCTATCAGATAGTATGCATTGTTATGCAACGCCCTGCTGGTGATGAAAGGTCCCACCCATGGGGAAGAGAGCCTGTGCTGGCCGGCTGTTCGTTGGATTCTTTTGAGCACCAAGTATCCCTCTCTAAAAGAGAGGGGCTTGATCTTCTTGTTGTGGTAGTACCTGAGCTTCTGTTGATATATAGCTGTCGGCTCAAGGCCAGCTCCCGTGCCTCTTCGAGCAGATCGACGTCGTCTTTTCTTGCCTCCCTCGCTTCTGTCTCTGTGTACAGGGTGACCCGAGGAGAGTCGAACTCAACATTTGTGGGGATGATTGCCTCGGACCCATATACCAGAAAGAATGGTGTGAAGCCGGTTGACCGGTTCAGCATGGTGCGGAGGCTCCACAGCATAGCCGGCATTTCTTTGATCTAGCAGCTGGCTCACCTGACTAGTGGCGCCAACAGTCTTGGCTTGATGCCGTCCAAGATCAAGCCATTTGCCCTTTTGAACTGGCCGTTGGATTGTAGGTGCGCCACCGACGCCAAGTCGAGCCGGATGCCCTCATTAGAGCAGAAGAGCGCCAATGCACGCTTGGAAAAATTGGTGCCTTGTCGGTGATGATGTTGTGGGGGACGCCCTAGCGGACAGCAATGTCCTTGATGAACCTGACGGCCGTGAGACCATCAAGTTTCTTGATGGGCCTGGCCTCAATCTACTTGGTAAATTTATCAACAGCAACCAGGAGATGCGTCATGCCGCCTCGAGCGATCTTGAATGGCACCACCATATCCAACCCCCAGACGGCAAACGGCCATGACAAGGGGTGGTTTTGAGGGCTGAAGCCGGCATGTGGCTCTGCGTGCTGAAGCGTTGGCATCCTTCACACTTGTTGACCATGTCCACAGCCTCCTCAAGGGCCGCGGGCCAGTAAAATCCATGGAGGAACGCCTTGGCCACCAGGGTTCTAGAGGCGGCATGATGCCCACACTCACCCTGATGTATGTCTCCGAGGATTTCGTACCCCTTTCTGACTCGACGGAGCGTTGGAACACACCGGTCACGCTACGCTGAACCAGCTTGCGATTGATGATGGCGTATGCTGCTGATCGACGCTGGATCTGCCTTGCCTCCGCCTCATCTGGGGGAAGCTCGCCGCGAAGAAGGAAGGCCAAGATGGGTTGAGCCCACGAAGGAGGCGACACAGGAGCCGGCTCCGCCTCGACCTGAGGATCAGGAGCTTCTGCAGCCCCCGCGCTTGTTAATGTAGTCGCAGGCTCGAGACCTTCTGTCTTTGGTGCCATTGTGGCAGCCGGCACTCCGTCTACCTCCATGATGGCCACCCACTGGGTGTCGAGCCGACAGGATTCGAGGCTTAGCGTGACCGAAGCTGTTGTTGTAGCCGGCACAGTAGTTGGAGTCGGTAGAGCCAGTGTAGCCGACACAGTAGTTGTAGCCGGCTAAACTGGCGTAGCCGGCGTCGTTGGTACTGAAGGATCTGCCGGCACAAAGTTCGACGCCGACTCCGGAGACGACTTGATGGATGGCTTGTATAGTTGCTCAAGGGAAACGCCGGCTGGGATTGCCTGCCTTGTGGAGCCGATTTTAGCCAAGCTGTCGGCCGCCTCGTTGTCCGCCCTGGGGACATGATGGAACTCGCAGCCCTCGAAAGGGCCACTGAGATGCTGAATGAGGAAGCGGTAGCTCGCCATGTTGGCGTCCCTGGCGTCCCATTCGCTAGAGACTTGCTGCACCACAAGGTCCGAGTCCCCGAAGCAAAGGATCCGCCGGATGCTAATTTCTCTGGCAAGCCGGAGGCCGTGAGCGAGCGCTTCGTACTCGGCGACATTGTTGGAGGCGGCGAAGTGTATCTGGAGAGCATACTTGAGTTGGTCTCCTTTCGGAGACGTCAAGAGGATGTTGGCTCCCAGAACAATTCGCATCTTCGAGCCGTCGAAGTGCATCCGCCAATGAGTGGAGTTTGGAGGCGGTGGCATAAATTGGGTTTCTGCCCAATCGACGAGGAAATCAGCCATCACCTGGGATTTGATGGCGGTGCGCGGCTCGTAGCGGATGTCGTGGTCAGCCATGGAGATGGACCACTTGGCAATCCGGTCCATGGCATCACGGTTGCCCATGATTTCTAAAAGCGGAGCAGTGCTCACCACAGTGATGGCATGCTCCTGGAAGTATTGCTTCAACTTCTTGGTGGCAAAGTAAACACCATAACACATCTTCTAATAGTGGGGGTAGTTTTGCTTGGAGGCGGACAAGACCTCGTTGAGGTAGTAGATAGGGCGTTGCACTAACAGTACCTTGCCCTCCTCCTTGCGCTCCACTACGAGAACCACACTAACCACGTGAGTAATTATTGCGATGTAGATGAGGATGGGCTCTCTTTCAGCCGGCGTCGCCAAGATTGGCAGGCTCGACATGACGTGCTTGAGGTCGTGGAAGGCTTCGTCCGCCTGGTCGTTCCACTCGAACTTGGTCGTCTTCTTCATCAGTTGATAGAGTGGGAGCGCCTTCTTGCCCAGCCGGCTGACGAACCGGCTAAGGGACGCCAGACAGCTAGCGAACTTCTGGGCGTCGAGGATTCGAGCCGGCTTCACCATCCACTCGATGGTTCCAATTTTCTCAGGGTCTGTTTCAATTCCACGAGCTGACATGAAGAAACCCAAGAGTTTGCTGCCTGGAACTCCGAAGACACACTTCTCCGGGTTGAGCCGGATCTTGTATTCGCGCAGATTGGCGAATGTCTCTCGTAAGTCTTCAAGGAGACTAAAATGTTGCTTGGTCTTGACGACGATATCATCCACATAGACGTGGATGTTCCTGCTGATCTGTGGCAGGAGGCATTGTTGCATGCAACACTGAAATGTAGCACCAGCGTTCTTCAGACCGAACGTCATGGTGCTATGGCAGTAGGCCCTGAAGGGTGTGGTGAAGGAGGTCTTCAGCCAGTCAGCTGGATCCAGCTTGATTTGATGGTAGCCTGAATAGGCGTCCAAAAAGGACACCAATTCGCAGTCGGGTTTGGAGTCGATCACTTGATCTATCCAGGGCAAAGCGGAAGGGTTTTCGGGCACGCCTTATTCAGGATTGTGTAGTCGATACACATTCACCACGTCTTGTTTTTCTTCAGCACCAGGACTGGGTTGGCCAACCAGTCCGGGTGGAAAACGTCCATTATGAAGCCGGTTGCGAGTAGTCGGGCGATTTCTTCTCCAATTGTGCACCGCTTCCCCTCGGCGAAGCGGCGCAAGGGCTGTTTCACCGGCATGACATCCGGCCGCACATGAAGCTTGTGCTCGGCGTACTTCCTCGGAACTCCTGGCATATCCTTTGGGGACCATGCAAAGATGTCCCGATTCTCGCGGAGGAAGTCGACGAGCTCGCCTTCCTATTTGGTGTTGAGATTAGCACCGATGGTGACGCACTGCTTGGGGTTCGCAGGGTCGAGTGGCACCTGCTTGGTTTCCTTGGCCGGCTCGAATGAGCCTTCGCCGTCCGACTGGGATGGTGGAGTAGGGATCACCAGCTGCTCGGTAGCCTGAGCCCCGAGCCGGTCGATCTTCCTCTTCTCCTCAGCAATCACCAGGGCATCGGCCAGACGGCTCCTATCGTGTGCACACTCGAGCGACTTCTTGTAGTCGCCAGTGATGGTGATGATGCCCTTTGGACCCGTCATCTTCATCTTGAGGTAGGCATAGTGGGGGACAGCCATGAACTTGGCCAAAGCCGGCCTGCCCAGCAGCGTGTGGTATGGCTACTGAGATCCACCACCTCAAACCAAATTGGTTCTTGCCGGAAATGCGCCTTGTCGTCAAAGAGGACGTCCAGCTGGATTTTGCCAATCGGCGAGCAAGACTGTCCCGGCACGATGCCGTGGAAGACAGTGTTGGTCGGCTGGAGGCCCTTCTCCTTCAGCCCAAGCTTGAGCAAGGTGTCGCAGTAGAGGGTGTTTATGCTACTGCCGCCATCGACCAACACCCAGGAGAACTGGCAAGTGAGCCTCTTGGAGGCAAAGGTGGGGTCAAGGACGAGCGCGTATGAGCCAGGGTTTGGCATCACCGCGGGATGGTCAGCCCGGCTCCATGTAATTGGCTTTTCAGACCAATGCATGAACTGGGGAACCGTGGTGTTCACCTCACGCCTACGTTGTCGCTGGTTGTGCTTGTCGTCGCCTTCGCTGGTGAAGACGACATAAGCCCCGTCTTGGTGGGGGTACTCGTCATGGAGACGGCCGTCGTTGTGAGGTGGCGGTGGTGGAGCCAAAGCACGAGGCGCAGCAGCAACAGCTGGGGGGAGCTAGCAAACCCTCTCCTCACGACAGTCGATGTGCAAAGCTACACTGTCGGAGGGTATAAGTGGCCGTTTTAGCCCAGTGTGCATCTTGCATGATGTTTCGAGCATTTTCTCAAAGGTGAGCTTGGGATGCCAAATGTTCTTGCCGGTCCGTTGCCGCTGAGAGCCGGCTTGAGTAGTCGTCACATCTTCCTCCACTTTAGCCACATGTTTGCTTGTAGAGCACGAATCAAGTTGATCCACCTTGCGCTTGTTGTTCTAGCCGCCTCGGTTGTCGCCAGCTGACTTGGGAGTAGACGGCATGGGGACAATTTTGTCCGAGGCGGTGACCTTGATCCGCATAGCGGAGTCGGCCATGGCGTACTTGTCCGCCTTGGCCATGAGCACCGCCAAAGAGGTGGGCTCGGAGCACATGAGCTTGTGCTTGAGTAGGGTGTCATCTCGGCAGCCGTCAATGAAATACTGAATGGCTTGTACCTCATGCACTCCCTCACATGAGTTGCGCAGCTCTATCCAACGCGTGGCGTAGTCGCGAAGGGGTTCGTCAGGCCTTTGGACACGCATGGCCAGCTCGCGAGGCCGACCAGGGCGTTTGTAGGTGCCAGTGAAGTTGCGAACGAACGCCTTCTCGAAGTCCACCAAAGAGTTGATGCTACCGGTTGGAAGGCTATTGAGCCATGTTGTGGCCGAGCCGATCAGCATGAGAGGCACGTAGCGGACTGCTATGCGCTTGTTGCCCCGAGCGATGCCGACTGCGATGGTGTAGTCGATCAGCCAGTCTTGTGGCTTGGCCGTGCCATTGTACTTGGGGGTGTCCCGAGGGAGAGTGAAGCCTCTCGGGAACGGCTCCCCTCGGATCCGGGGACCGAAGCATGCCGTACCAATGGGACCCTCCTCCTCCAGGAGGACCCACTACGCCAGAAGGTTGATGCATCTACGAGCATCATTGTCGCTGTGAGGGACGAGAGGGCCGATCCGGGCTGAGATCAGAAGGGTGTCCTGAGAGCTACTGTCGTTGGCCCCTTCCCGCTGCCTCGGAGGAGGAACCTCACGCACTGAATCCCCCTTGTCGCCAGCCTCCCTACGATGTCGGCCTTGAACCGGCTCGCTCTGGCGCAGGGAAAGCTTGTCTTGGTTGCCCACGCCCTTCCAGCCAGAAGTGCAATGCGTGGAGGAACCCTCGGCGTGATGACGGCCACTGGGTTGCGGTGTGCTACGGTATCGGCTCCCGGAGACACCGAGTGCGCATGACCAGGGTCAAGAAGAGATTGCTCCTCGTTAGCGGCGTCAAGGAGATCCTTGACCCGCTTCTCTTGAAGGGTGCGCTCCTTGCCCTCCAAACTAGACATTTTTGTCATAGCCACCTGAGCGACCCGCAAGTTGGCTGCGGGAGTATCATAAATGGGCTGCTTGCCACCTAGGATATCGGCGATGACCCGTCCGCGGCCACGGACCTCGCTGCATCTGCTAGGACCATCAACAGCCGTAGTGAGGCCATCAGCGGAGTTATACTCGCGCTGCGCGGCCACCATCCGGCGCTTGGCAGCAGCGATGACAATGCCCACATCCAGAATCTGCATGCGGGCCTCCTTGAGCGAGGCCCTAGCATCAGCTGGCTTTGCAATGGTGGCGATAGGCGTCTTCAAGCAAGCAAGGGCAGCGTGAAGCGTGTGTGCAGAACCCGCAGCGGGGTCACCTGCCTCCGCTGACGCCTTGCCGTGAGGCTTGCTCGTGCCGGCACCAATGACCATCACCTCCATGAGGTTGGAGACGACAGCGACGTGGTGTAGGGCAAGACACCCTGCAGATGACGGTGGGTCGTCAAAGACGAGCACCTCGCTAGGGTACTCATCAGGCGCAGGCACATCCTCGAGGGAGAGCCTGCTGAAGCTTGCTGATACGTCCATTTTGCATCATGCTTTTATGTTGATATTTATCGCTTCTTCGGCTGTTATTTCACTTCACGGTACAATACTTATGCATTTCTCTCTTATTTTGCAAGGTTTACATGAAGAGGGAGAATGCCGGCAGCTGGAATTCTGGCCTGAAAGTGGAGCAAGTTTGAGATACCTATTCTGTGCAACTCCAAATGCCGTAAAAATCAACGAGGATTTTTCCGGATTTATAAAAAAAAATGGGCCGAAGAAGCGCCAGAGGGGCGCCAGCACGTGGCCACAAGCCTGCTAGGCGCGGCCACCCCCTGGTCGCGCCTAGGGAGCTTGTGGGCAACCTGCTGGCCCACTGGCCCCCCCTCTTCTGCTATATGAAGGGTTTTGTCCGGAAAAAAATCAGGGAGGAGCTTTTTTGTGGATTCACCGCCGCCACGAGGTGGAGCTTGAGCAGAAAAAATCTAGAGCTCCGACAGGACGATCCTGCCGGGGAAACTTCCCTCCCGGAGGGCGAAATCGTCGCCATCGTCATCACCAACACTCCTCTCATCGGAGGGTACTCGTCACCATCAACATCTTCATCAGCACCATCTCATCTCCAAACCCTAGTTCATCTCTTGTAACCAATCTCTGTCTAGCGACTCCGATTGGTACTTGTAAGGCTGCTAGTAGTGTTAATTACTCTTTGTAGTTGATGCTAGTTGGATTACTTGGTGGAAGAGTTTATGTTCAGATCCTTGATGCTACTCATTACCTCTCTGGTCATGAATATGATTATGCTTTGTGAGTAGTTACTTTTGTTCCTGAGGACATGGGAAAAGTCATGCTAATAGTAGTCATGTGAATTTGGTATTCGTTCGATATTTTGATGTGTTGTATGTTGTTTTTCCTCTAGTGGTATTATATGAACGTCGACTACATAACACTTCACCATTATTTGGGCCTAGAGCAAGGCATTGAGAAGTAGTAAGTAGATGATGGGTTGCTAGAGTGACAGAAGCTTAAACCCTAGTTTATGCGTTGCTTCGTAAGGGGCTGATTTGGATCCACTAGTTTAATGCTATGGTTAGACTGTGTCTTAATTCTTCTTTCGTAGTTGCGGATGGTTGCGATAGGGGTTAATCATAAGTGGGATGCTTGTCCAAGTAAGGGCATTACCCAAGCGCCGGTCCACCCACATATCAAACTATCAAAGTAACGAACGTGAATCATATGAACATGATGAAAACTAGCATGACAGAAATTCCCGTGTGTCCTCGGGAGCGTTTTTCCTCCTATAAGACTTTGTGCAGTCTTGTCCCTTGCTACAAAAGGGATTGGGCCACTTTGTTGCACCTTTGCTACTTTTGTTACTTGTTGCTCGCTACGAATCATCTCACCACACAATCACTTGTTACCGATAATTTCAGTGCTTGTAGATTTTACCTTGCTGAAAACCAGTTGTCAGATCCTTCTTCTCCTCGTTGGGTTCGACACACTTACTTATCGAAAGGACTATGATTGATCCCCTATACTTGTGGGTCATCAAGACTCTTTTATGGCGCCGTTGCCGGGGAGTGGAGCGCCTTTGGTAAGTGGAAATTGGTAAGGAAACATTCATATAGTGTGCTGAAATTTATTGTCACTTGTCACTATGGATACTAATCCTTTGGGGGGCTTGTTCGGGGTATCTTCACCTCGAACGGAAGCACAAATAGTTGCTCCTCAACCTGCTGCACCTACTGAAAATATTTGCTTTGAATTTCCTTCGGGTATGCTTGAGAAACTGCTGGCTAATCCTTTTACAGGAGATGGAACATCACATCCAGACTTGCATCTAATCTATGTAGATGAAGTTTGTGGTTTATTTAAGCTTGCAGGTTTGCCCGAGGATGAGGTCAAGAAGAAAGTATTTCCTTCATCTTTGAAGGATAAGGCGTTGACATGGTATAGGCTATGTGATGATACTGGATCATGGGACTACAATCAGTTGAAACTGGAATTTCATCAAAAGTTTTATCCTATGCATTTAGTACATCGTGATCGGAATTATATTTATAATTTTTTGCCTCGTGACAGAGAAAGCATCGCTCAGGCTTGGGGGAGGCTTAAATCAATGTTATATTCATGCCCCAATCATGAGCTCTCGAGAGAAATTATCATTCAGAACTTCTATGCTCGGCTTTCTCATGATGATCGCACCATGCTTGACACTTCTTGTAACGGTTCTTTTATGAAGAGAGATATTGACTTCAAATGGAATTTATTGAAGAGAATTAAACGCAACTCTGAAGATTGGGAGCTGGAAGAAGGTAAGGAGTCAGGTATAAATTTCTAGTTTGATTGCGTTAAATCCTTTGTTGAAACAAATACCTTTAGTGATTTTAGCGCTAAATATGGCCTTGAATGTGAGATAGTAGCTTCATTGTGTGAATCTTTTGCTGCTCATATTGATCTCCCCAAAGAGAAGTGGTTTAAATATCATCCTCCGTTAGAAGTCAATCTAGTTAAACCCAATCCAGTTGAAGAGAAAGTCATTGCCTATAATGATCCTATTGTTCCCATTGCTTACATTGAGAAACCACCTTTCCCTATTAGGATAAAGGATCATTCTAAAGCTTCAGTTGTGATACGTAGAGGCTACAATAGAACACCTACACCCCCTGAGAAAATTAGAGTTGAACCTAGCATTGCTATTATCAAAGATCTTCTGTCCGACGATGTTGAGGGACATGATATTCACTTCTGTGAAGATGCTGCTAGAATTGCTAAACCTCACGCTAGAGACAAACATAGGCATGTTGTTGGCACGCCTGTTGTTTCTGTTAAGATAGGAGATCATTGTTATCATGGTTTATGTGACGTGGGTGCTAGTGTTAGTGCAATACCTCAATCCTTATATGATGAAATCAAAGATGAGATTGCACCTGTTGAGATAGAACCCATTGATGTCACTATTCAGCTTGCCAATAGAGATACTATCTGCCCTGTGGGAATTGTTAGGGATGTTGAAGTCTTGTGTGGTAAAACGAAGTATCCTACTGATTTCCTCATTCTTGCTACTGCACAAGATAGCTTTTGTCCCATCATATTTGGCAGACCCTTCCTCAATACTGTCAATGCTCATATTGATTGTGAGAAGCAAACTGTCACTTTTGGCTTTGAAGGTGTGTCACATGAGTTCAGTGTCTCTTAGTTTGGTAGACAACCTCATGAAAAGGAGTTGCCTAGTAGGGATGAAACTATTGCCTTAGCTTCTATTGTCGTACCTCCTACTGATCCCTTAGAGCAATACTTCCTTGAGCATGGAAATGATATGCATATGGATGAAAGGGATGAGATAGATAGAGTTGTCTTAGAACAATATCCTATCCTTAAGAATAGCTTGCCTGTTGAGCTGCTTGGGGATCCACCCCCACCAAAGGGTGATCCTGTGTTCGAGCTTAAACAGTTGCCTGATACTCTTAAGTATGCTTATCTTGATGAAAAAGAGATATATCATGTTATTATTAGTGCTAGCCTCTCAGAGTAGGAAGAAAAGAAGTTACTAAAAACTCTGAGGAAGCACCGTGCTGCTATTCGATATACTCTTGATGATCTTAAGGGATTAGTCCTACTCTATGCCAGCACAAGATTAAAATTGATCCTGGTTTCAAACCAGTTGCTGATCATCAAAGGAGATTAAATCCTAAGATGAAAGAAGTAGTGAGAAAATAAATGCTAAAGCTCCTGGAAGCAGGTATCATCTATCTTGTTGCTCATAGTGATTGGGTGAGTCCGGTGCAGTGCGTCCCTAAGAAGGGAGGCATTACCGTTGTCCTTAATGATAATGATGAATTTATCCCACAGAGGATTATTACTGGCTATAGGATGGTGATAGAATTTAGGAAATTGAATAAAACCAATAGGAAACATCATTACCCTTTACCTTTTATCGACCAAATGCTAGAAAGACTGTCTAAACACACACACTTCTTCTTTCTAGACGGTTATTCTGATTTCTCCCAAATACCAGTTGCACAATCTGATCGGGAGAAGACCACTTTCACCTGCCCTTTCGGTACCTTTGCTTATAGACGTATGCCTTTTGGCTTATGTAATGCACCTGCCACCTTTCAAAGATGTATGATGGCTATATTCTCTGACTTTTGTGAAAAGATTGTTGAGGTTTTCATGGCTGACTTCTCCGTTTGTGGGTCTTCCTTTGATGATTGCCTCAGCAACCTTGATCGAGTCTTGCAGAGATGTAAAGACACCAATCTTGTCTTGAATTGGGAGAAGTGCCACTTCATGGTTAATGAAGGCATCGTCTTAGGACATAAATTTTTTTAAAGAGGTATTGAAGTCGATAAGGCTAAGGTTGATTCGGTCGAGAAAATGCCATACCCCACAGATATCAAAGGTATAAGAAGTTTCCTTGGTCATGCTGGTTTCTATAGGAGGTTTATTAAAGACTTGTCTAAGATTTCTAGGCCTCTTACAAATCTCTTGCAAAAGGATATTCCTTTTGTATTTGACGAAGATTGTGAGGAAGCCTTCGAAATATTTAAGAGGGCTTTGATAACTGCACCTATTGTTCAACCACCTGATTGGAACTTGCCTTTTGAGATCATGTGTGATGCTAGTGATTATGCTGTTGGTGCTGTTCTAGGGCAAAGAGTTGATAAGAAGTTGAATGTTATTCACTATGCTAGTAAAACTATAGACAGTGCCCAAAGAAACTATGCTACTACGGAAAAGGAGTTTTTACCAGTCGTGTTTGAATGTGAAAAGTTCAGGTCTTACGTAGATGATTCCAAAGTCACTATTCACACTGATCACACTGCTATTAAGTACCTCATGGAGAAGAAGGACGCTAAACCTAGACTTATCAGATGGGTTCTCTTACTACAAGAATTTGATTTGCACGTTGTCGACACAAAGGGTGCTGATAACCCCATAGCAGATAACTTGTCTAGGTTGGAGAACGTTCTTGATGACCCACAACCTATTGATGATAGCTTTCCCGATGAGCAATTGAATGTCATCAATGCTTCATGTAGTGCACCGTGGTATGCCGATTATGCAAACTATATCGTTGCCAAATATATACCACCTAGTTTCACTTACCAGCAAAAGAAAAAATTCTTCTTTGAGTTGAGACATTACTTCTGGCATGATCCTCACCTTTATAAGGAAGGAGTAGATGGTATTATTAGACGTTGTGTACCTGAACATGAACATGGACAGATCCTACAGAAGTGTCACTCCGAGGCCTACGGAGGACACCATGCGGGAGATAGAACTGCACACAAGGTATTGCAATCAGGTTTCTATTGGCCCACTCTCTTCAAGGCTGCCCGTAAGTTTGTCTTGTCTTGCGACGAATGTCAAAGAGTAGGTAATATCGGTAAACATCAGGAAATGCCTATGAACTATTCACTTGTCATTGGACCATTTTATGTTTGGGGCTTTGATTATATGGGACCTTTTCCAAAATACAACGGGTATACTCACATCTTAGTTGTTGTTGATTACGTCACTAAGTGGGTAGAAGCTATCCCCACTAGTAGTGCTGATCACAACACCTCTATCAGCATGCTTAAAGAAGTTATTTTCCCTAGATTTAGAGTCCCTAGATATCTAATGACCGACGGTGGTTCACATTTCATTCATGGTGCTTTCCGTAAAATGCTTGCTAAGTACGATGTGAACCATAGAATTGCGTCTCCTTATCATCCTCAGTCCAGTGGTCAAGTAGAGCTAAGCAATAAAGAGATTAAACTAATTCTGCAAAATACTGTCAACACGTCTAGAAAGAATTGGTCCAAGAAGCTCGATGATGCACTGCGGGCTTATAGGACTGCCTATAAGAACCCCATGGGCATGTCTCCGTACAAAATGATGTACGGTAAAGCATGTCATTTACCTCTTGAGCTAGAGCATAGGGCTTATTGGGCAATCAAAGAGCTCAACTTTGATTTCAAACTTGCCGGTGAGAAGAGGTTATTTGACATTAGCTCGCTTGATGAATGGAGAACTCACGCATATGTGAATTCCAAGTTGTTCAAAGAGAAGGTCAAGAGGTGGCATGATAAGAGTATACAAAAGCGTGAGTTCAATGTAGGTGATTTTGTCTTGCTATATAACTCTTGTTTAAGATTCTTCGCAGGCAAGCTTCTCTCTAAATGGGAAGGTCCCTATATTGTTGAGGAAGTATATCGTTTCGGTGCTATCAAGATCAACAACACGGAAGGTAATTGTCCGAGAGTTGTAAATGGGCATAGAATCAAGCATTATATCTCACGTACTCCCATAAATGTTGAAAGCGATATTATCAATACCATAACTCCGGAAGAATACCTAAGGGATATTTATCAGCCTGTTTCAGACTCCCAAAACGAAGAGGTATGTGATTCGGTAAGAAAACAGACTCCAAAACTTTTCCATTAGGAATTTTTCTCCGTTTTGGAATATTTAAAAAATACAAAAATTGGAAGTAGTCCGGAAAGTGCGCGAGGAGGCGACAAGCCTGCTCGGCGCGGGCCCACCCCCTGGCCACGCCTGGGGGGCTTGTGGTCACCTCGTGCGCCTCCCGGACTCCGTTTTCGTGCGGAGTACTCCTTCTGGTCTGGAAAAAATCAATATATATTCTCCCGTTTGGTTTGACCCCTGTATCACACAGATTTCCTCTGTTTTCAATTCAAGCCTGTTTTCTGTCGCAGATTTAGGGCAAGATGTATTCTCAAGATTCACAAGGGGAGAGCTATGTGGCAGATTACCTTGCTGACCCCAAGGTCTATGGGGACTTGGATCCTTATGGCTGGACCACTGATGAGGAAGAAGATTATGATCCCAAGGGGAAGGAACAAACAAGTTCCGATGAAGAGGAGGCTCCTCTACCTCGACCTAGACACACGCACGTGGAGTTCAAGAAGTCGAGCCTCCCTGACTCAAGGAAGAAGCCTAAGACTTTGTTTATCCCTTCTCGTTTCTTGCAGGAGAGTAAGCAGGAATTATGCCAAAGGGTGTTGAAGCTTGAAGAGGAAAATGATGATCTGAGGGAGCATAATTTTATGCTCGGGTGGAAATTAAACAAGCTCAAGACCTTTGCAGCAACTCCACCACCAAAGGAAGACAACTGAGCATGGGTATGGGAAATCCCCTTGGCTTCTGCCAAGCTTGGGGGAGTTGCCCCGGTATCGTATCACCATCACATCTTTTGCCTTTACCTTTGTTCTAGTTTGTTCCTTTTCAGTTTTCTCTTTCTCTAGTAGTTTAAAAGTCTTAGTGTTTTAGTCTTGAGTTTTGCTTTGTGTCACCCCCGATGTATTTGAGCTCGTGAGCCATATAATAAAGAGTGTCTTAGTTGAAGGGCTTTGCCTCTTGCCATGATCAATAGATTGAGAAAAGAACAAAAGCATGAAAGATCATGTAATGATCTTATGGGAAGTGATGGCTTCACATATAAAAAGAATGATGATTGAGACTTGTTGAGGTTAGACAAACGTAGACCTTGGTCATTGTTGCAATTAATAGGAAGTGATAAAGGAGAGGTTCACATATAAATACATCATCTTTGACACCATCTATGATTGTGAATACTCACTAAACTATTGCATGCCTAGAAGTAGATGTTGGACAAGGAAGACAACATAATGAATTGTGTTTGCTTGGTTCCGAAAAATGTTATATGATTAGAGATCCCTTAGCATGTGACGATTGCTTTCATCTCATATTAGCCAAAACTCCCGCACCAAGTAGAGATACTACTTGTGCATCCACAAACCTTCAACCCAGTTTTGCCATGAGAGTCCACCATACCTACCTATGGATTGAATAAGATCCCTCATGTAAGTTGTCATCGGTGCAAGCAATAAAAATTGCTCCCTAATATGTATGATCTATTAGTGTGTGGAAATAAGCTTTGTACGAACCTGTGATGAGGAAGACATAAAAGTGACAGACTGCATAATAAAGTTCTTTATCACAGGAGGCAATATAAAGTTTACGTTCCTCCGCACTAAGAGGACACGCATCCAAACCTCAAAAGCGCATGACAACCTCTGCTTCCCTCTGCGAAGGACCTATCTTGTACCTTTACTTTTTGCCCTTGAAAGAGTCATGGTGACCTTCACCAATTCCCTATTTCGCCTTTATCTTGGCTACCGTCATATGCTTGGGAAAGATCTATATTCATATGTCAACTTGGAGGTAAGTATTCACGAATTATTATTGTTGACATTACCCTAGAGGTAAGCAGTTGGGAGGCAAAACTATAAGCCCCTATGTTTCTCTGTGTCCAGCTGAAACTTTGATCTCATGAGTACCACGTGAGTTGTAGCAATTGTAGAGAATGAAAAGATGATTGAGTATGTGGATTTGCGTTACGAGCTCTTATTTGACTCTTTCTGATGTTGTGATAAATTGCAATTGCTTCGATGACTAAAGGCTATCGGTTGCTAATTCTCGGTAAGGTTCTTGATCCATACTTTACTTTGTGAAGGAATTGTCACTTTAGCATGAGAGATTATATGTTGGTATTGCTGTTCTGATCATGATCATGATGCATGCATGTCCGTATCTTGTTTTGTCGACACCTCTCTCCCTAAACATGTGGACATATTTATTGAGCTAGGCTTTTGCTTAAGGACAAGCGAGGTCTAAGCTTGGGGGAGTTGATACGTCCATTTTGCATCATGCTTTTATGTTGATATTTATCGCTTCTTGGGTTGTTATTTTATTTCACGATACAATACTTATGCCTTTTCTCTCTTATTTTGCAAGGTTTACATGAAGAGGGAGAAGCCGGCAGCTGGAATTCTGGCCTGAAAGTGGAGCAAGTTTGAGATACCTATTCTGCGCAACTCCAAACGCCGTAAAAATCAACGAGGATTTTTTCCGGATTTATAAAAAATACTGGGCCGAAGAAGCGCCAGGGGGGCGCTAGCAGGTGGCCACAAGCCTGCTAGGCGCGGCCACCCCCTGGTCGCGCCTAGGGGGCTTATGGGCAGCCTGCTGGCCCACTGGCCCCCCTCTTCTGCTATATGAAGGGTTTCGTCCGGAAAAAAAAATCAGGAAGGAGCTTTTTCGTGGATTCGCCGTCGCCACGAGGCGAAACTTGAGCCGAACCAATCTAGAGCTCCGGCAGGACGATCCTGCCGGGGAAACTTCCCTCCCGGAGGGGGAAATCGTCACCATCGTCATCACCAACACTCCTCTCATCGGAGGGGACTCGTCACCATCAACATCTTCATCAGCACCATCTCATCTCCAAACCCTAGTTCATCTCTTGTAACCAATCTCCGTCTTGCGACTCCGATTGGTACTTGTAAGGTTGCTAGTAGTGTTAATTACTCTTTGTAGTTGATGCTAGTTGGATTACTTGGTGGAAGAGTTTATGTTCAGATCCTTGATGCTACTCATTACCTCTCTGGTCATGAATATGATTATGCTTTGTGAGTAGTTCCTTTTGTTCCTGAGGACATGTGTAAGTCATTCTAATAGTAGTCATGTGAATTTGGTATTCGTTCGATATTTTGATGTGTTGTATGTTGTTTTTCCTCTAGTGGTGTTATGTGAACGTCGACTACATAACACTTCACCATTATTTGGGCTTAGAGGAAGGCATTGGGAAGTACTCCCTCCATCCCAAAATAAGTGTCTCAACTTTGTACTAGCTCTAGTACAAATTTGCATTAAGCTTGAGACAGATATTTTGGGACGGAGGGAGTAGTAAGTAGATGATGGGTTGCTAGAGTGACAGAAGCTTAAACCCTAGTTTATGCGTTGCTTCGTAAGGGGCTGATTTGGATCCACTAGTTTAATGCTATGGTTAGACTTTGTCTTAATTCTTCTTTCGTAGTTGCGGATGCTTGCTAGAGGGGTTAATCATAAGTGGGATGCTTGTCCAAGTAAGGGCAGTACCCAAGCGTCGGTCCACCCACATATCAAACTATCAAAGTAACGAACGCGAATCATATGAACATGATGAAAACTAGCATGACACAAATTCCTGTGTGTCCTCGGAAGCATTTTTCCTCCTATAAGACTTTGTCCAGACTTGTCCCTTGCTACAAAAGGGATTGGGCCACTTTGCTGCACCGTTTCTACTTTTGTTACTTGTTGCTCGCTACGAATCATCTCACCACACAATCACTTGTTACCGATAATTCCAGTGCCTGCAGATTTTACCTTGCTGAAAACCACTTGTCAGATCCTTCTGCTCCTCGTTGGGTTCGACACTCTTACTTATCGAAAGGACTACGATTGATACCCTATACTTGTGGGTCATCACTTGCGCATAGCGCGTCGATGTCGATGCCCTCACCGAGGTGGCGAGGCTCATCATCGAGGCGCATGTCGCTGATGAGGACGCAGAGGTTCGCAACAGCAGTGATGACATCGCTGGAGAGTGACTCGTCGGTAGACTCCTCATCAGAGTCCGTGAGACGGCCTGGATCATCGACCAGCATCGCGGAAATCTCCGCCAGGGCAGGCTCCACGGGCATGCTGATCGATCCGGACGCGAGGCATCCGGCGGTGTTAGCGAAGGGTCCCGCCCAGAGCGTAACTCTGGCCAATGCCGCGAACGGCCCCACGGTGGGCGCCAAATGTCGGTGTTTACTCACGACATCAGCCATGGGTAGGCTAAACATGAGTAGTGGGAACCTGAAGGACACCGGCGGGCTCCGGGAACGGGGTTGGTACAAGCAAGGGATGCACGATGTACCCAGGTTCAGGGCTCTCCGTAGAGATAACACCCCTAGTCCTGCCGAAATAGTTGATGCACCAAAGGGATTACAGTGTGCTCCTTGAGCTGTTCGACGGAGGAGGAAGGAGTTGCCGGCTCGCGTCTACCTCTCATGTATGGGTGTGTGTGTGTGTGAGCAGTTGACCGACCCTCTGCATGGAGGGGGATCGGAGGTTTTATAGACGAACCCACCGACCGACAATAAGGATAAAAGTACAAAGGAGGGACCCGCCTGACAGCCTCGCCGGTTGGCCAGGGGGTCCATTGTGATCTTGTCTTGTCGCTGGAGGGGCCCGCCGGCTGCAAGGTCCCATTTGGCCATGGGACCCGCCGGCCAGGCAGTGGAGCTCTCGCGTAAGGCCGACGCAGGACACGTGTAGTACGTCCAGCGCCGTCTTGCGAGATTCGTCATGAGTCGCCAGTACGGCCGTCTCCACTGTTACCACGCCAAGTTTGGTAATGGAGTGGATGCTGACGGGCCGGTACTGTGCGGGGTTGACGGATCGGAGCCGGAGTACATGCCGCTGACACTGTATCTGCCGTGCGCTCCAACCTTGTACCTGTGCTGACGCGTATTCAACTTTAATCGTAGAGTCATGTCATAGCCTAGGATTTGATGTGACTATAGCTCCCTGGCCGGCTAGCTGCCTCGCTAGCCGGATTAGGAACGGCCGTCTCGTCCCTAGCCGGCAGGCGCTACCCAAACAGCCAGAGGGAGCTAGCCGTCTCGCCCCTAGCTGGCCAGGAGGAGCTAGTCGTCTCGCCCGTAGCTGGCAGGGGCTTCCTAGCCGGTCTGAAGGATTTGACCGTATAGAGAGAGTTGTGGTTTCCCTTTAATCTTAAATGCAAATGAGTAGGTTCAACGAGCCTACCCCGGGTTATTCCTCCGATCAATTCGTTTGAGCTATCAAAGCTAGTGGAAACTCGTCTGAAAGAGCAGACTGTCAGCAAGCACGAGACTTGTCTGAAAACTGATGTTTTTGTTATCCTAAAAAAGACCGATGTTCCTTTCAAGTCTGAAGCCACTGCATATTTGAGGGAAGATGGGTATCCAAGGACTAGTCGGCATTCTAATAGCATCTTTGAAATAAATTAGAATTTTACAGAATAACAAACGGAAAAAGAAAAAGAAAAAACTTGCTTCAGACAGACAGTTGTACAACATAGACTAACCACAAATAACAGCGCATCAATCTGTTGCTATGGACAAACAAAAAGGTTTCATTATGGTGAAAATTTAATTGCATTATGACCGATTATGTGTTTCAGAACAGAAAAATTGTACAATGGGAACAAACACCAATGCAGTAGAGGAACGAAACACGTAGGTTTACAGAGGAACGGTACGGACCAGCTGTCCGACATCATGTGCCGGTCAGACGTTCTTGAGCTTCTTCATCTTGGACGGCGGCCAACTGCCCTTCTTCCTCAGCCGCCTCTTTTGGACGAGCCGCCTGCGCCGCTGTCTCAGCTTCTTCGCCACCTTCATCCGTGCCCTCTGCTCCAGGATCATCTGCTGCTTGGACTGGAGCGGCATGTCCTCGATCGAAGCCGCTGGTTTTGGCTTCTCTGGTTGCTCCGCCGCATCAGTTGCACCGGCCTCTGCAGAGGCGTGGACAACCACAGGCACCTTCTTGGCACGAGAAACATGGCTGACTGAGGCGGTAGTCTTGCACTGAAGTCTCGAGGCTACAATAAGAGCAATGGCAAACAGCACTTAGTAGGATCTATGATTACACCGATGTAACCATTGAAATTCTGAGCTCATTCATGTCACATGATTCAGACCATATGTAATGTGCAGTAGCTAAATTTATTGTGCTCTCTACTATTATTAGATTTTTGACAAGGGGAATATATTAGTATCGTGAAGATACCAATTATACTACTATTATTAGATGGAAGTGCTACAGAAAAGATATGGCCTGTCGATGCTTACACCGGTGTACACATAGACATTCTGAGCTCATGTATGTCACATGGCTGATGGCTCATATATCATATGTAATGGGAAGTAGCTAATTTTAGTGTGCTCGCTACTATCATTAGATGGAACTGCTAGAGAAAACAAAAAATAGATGCGACAAAAAATAGGGCTAACCCTTGTTGGCTATTATTTATAGGAGAAACTCCGCGAGCCCCACGAGTTAGAGCCGAGCTCAACTGCTAGAGAAAACACATGGCATGCAAACACTTGCAAATCGCGAGCTGCCACTGTGCTTATTGAGATCATATCATCAAGTATCCGTAGCAGTGGCGTATGCTCTAAGGCAATTTCTAGTGGCACTAAGTTTGGAAGAAGCAACCTTCTGAGGTAAATGTAAGCTAGCAGAGAAAAACGAACATTCTTCCAAGAAACTGATGCAGGCAGATTGTTTGAATAAATTCCAAGACGAGCCATCCCCATCGGGAAGAAGCAGAAACGCCGCGACTAAAATTATGCACGCCCGAACTAATTCCTCCACCGATTTCGTCATCAGATTTCGCGACAAGGGATCAACCAATAAGTACTTAGCCATGGAACCTCAACGAACCTCAACCAATAAGTACTTAGCCATGGAACCTCAACGAACCTCAACCAATAAGTACAGGGCAACGGCAGGATGAGGCATAAAGGGCAGGGCAGCTTACCGTGGTAAGGGGCGACATTGTTGCTGGTGGCGGTGGCGGTGGCGGTGGAGCTGGAGAGAGCTCGGGCACGAGGAGCGGAGGAGGAGGAGGGGGAGGGGGAGGGGGCGAGGAAGGAGACGGTTGGGGACAGGAGGAGCGCCATGGCTGTGGATTTGGGTTCTGGCCTATCCTATGCGGAGGAAGACCACCTCTGCTGGAGGGATAAGCCTGTGCAGAGAGAATGAGCTGCGGTCTGATCAGAAATCAACGGACAGAGTTAGTCGCGCTTGAAAAAAGGGGTTAGAAAACAAAAAATCACACCATTTGATTTCATCTTACGGTGCGCGTATTATTTTCTAACAATCCTACATGTTGCACGACTACTGTTTTGGGGTTTCTCGGTTCAGTCGGTTGCACAAATATCACTAAAGGTGGCCGGTTGTCATGCATTCTAAATGAGGTAATATTATCGGAGGTCATGGAACTTGTGTTTCATTTTTAGTTTCGGACTAAAATTTTAGAAATACGAAAGTGCAGTTGTTGAAGAGAATAGAAGGATTGATGAAATAGTTATTGTATTGCTTGAACCTCATGAACATATATATAGAAGTACAATGATCAATTAAAAGTATAAGGTAAGGTAGGACCAATCTTAGTCTATCTCATATTTCTTAATAATCAATATACTCAACAGCAATCATTTCACTTGACTCGGGTGTGTATATACGGTCAAAATATATATATGTGAATGTATCGGTACATATAGCCCTATCTGTTAATGGTTGATAGCGCTTAGTCAACATATTTTTATACAAAACATCCTTGTATTTGTTTATTCTTGAAAAAGACGACAACCACAACGCATTTTTTACATGAAAATATATATATTTGAAAATGCCAATCAAAATCAGCACGATAAATAGGGGATCATTAGGTCTCAACACTCGAACATGAGACTAGACACGCGACCAGCCTATAACACAAGTATAACTCTAGCTTCACCGCAAAAAGAAGAGAAAAACTCTAGCCACTTCACCTATCACGTATGAATGTCTACTATGGATTATATCAGACGAGAAAATATGTAGAGCTTAACTAGGCAGCAGTTTATGCAGGCCATTTTGCACACGCAAATTTTTAAGATATTTGCAGAACGTAAGTAAAAGAAAATCATGTTCATATATTTGTGTGTTAAAGATATTATATATGGAGACGGTTATTAGTAAATAAAAACATCTAAACATAAACATATTTATTATGAAAACTATTTTAGTAAAACGTAAGTAAAAAATATTTAAGACATTTGTAAAACATAACTCATAAAATTATGTTCAAATATTTGTACGATAAAAATATTATACATACAAATAATTATTTTTAAATAAAAACAATTAAGTATAAACTTATGTATTTTATCAAAAAAGACACTGAAATGTTTATTAAGTAAACATGTTTAATGAATCCATAAACAAATACACTCATAGATTATATTTAAATTACATAAAATGATAAACACATAAACTTATTAAATATTTATGAATATTCACTTGTGTATAATTTTTATTCATGACATATATTTAAAAGTAATATAACTTAAATATTATACATAACTTAATATTCATATCAACATTTTAAAATTTTAAATTATGAATATTCTTAATCATACAAACATTTTATAATCCATAAAATTATTTTAGGTATATTAATAATTTTTAAATAATACATGATTTTTAAAAAATAAGTCTTTACTTTCGTATGTACAATATTTATAACACATGAATATTGAAATGTTATTTTAATTACTGAAATTATAATTTACATACTACATGCTAGTTTATAAAAACAGAGGAACAAATACAAAATGGGTTGCACTGATCATAGCCAACGATAAAAGTAGGGCGCTGTAATGGTGTTATAGCGTCGTCATAGCGTATTCACAAAGGATACACTATATTTTAGCAACTTCAACTGCTTTGGCATTATTCGGTAATTAGCGCGCTAGAGGGTACTATAACTTTGTAGTATGTAGTGTTATAGCGTTCAAATGATGAAAATTTCAGAAAAATAGAGTCAACACAGGTAGCTCTGTCCTCTTTGTATTTTAACTCAATTAGCATATCAATGTTCATAGTAGATGTAGGCCAGCAATGGTTTACTTTGTGGTTTGTGCATAGTATGTAGGCTCGGTGCTTAATGTCCAGAGTTGATATGTTAAGTAGATTAACTACAGTTTAAGATTCGGTTTAAAATCTATGATTCCTATATAGCCATTTGGCTAGATTATGTCTCTCTATGATGGTGTTTTAAGGTACTAAAATACTTTATTTTTTGATATATTTGATATCTTTTTGCAATCATTATTTTGAAATATATCACGTCATTAGTGAGCTATAACTTTTGTAGTGTTTGAAGAAGGGCCTCGCTATATTTTGTAGTGTGCTATTTTTTCCGTTGGTCATAGCCATTTCAGCTCGTCGAGCGTCTTCGTTCTAGTAAATTTAGTTTAGCTATCCGTACTCAACATATGCAGGTGCATGTTGTAGTTCCTATGGCATCTTTTCTGCTAACTTCTATTCTGAGTCCATGAGTTCAATACTTGGTGGGCACATTTTTTAGTGTTGATTTTCACTCTGTAATATGGGACATATACATATAAAATTGTTATCCATAGTAGACATCTCAATGTGATGGGTGTAGTAGCTAGACTGTGGCTAACTTGATAAAATTGTGGTTGTTGGTCGTTTGTTTGATACCTTGTGTGCCCTCTTTTTTGGCATTAATTTTACTTGTACGCGTAAGTGCATCTAGTGCTCCTTAGTGATTTTGGTGGTTTGAGGACTTATAGGTTAAGAGACTGATATGTTTGTAAGTGTACACATGCTCTATAAGTCGCTGAGAAGTTTGAGTTATTCGATGAATATCGACCCCTAAAAATGTATGTCTTCGGGTGAAGACTTTGGTCTTTCCTTGAAGACTTTGATCGCGAAGAAATTGAATATGAGGAATTCGGTATGTCTTGAAGAAAATACTCGTAAGACTTTGAAGCTTGAAGATTTACTCTTTCTGTTTCATTTTCTTTATACTTGAGTGATAGGAACACTGTACTGTTAAAGGGGGTTGAGATAAAACTATGAAACGAATTTCCTCATGATGCTCAACCCAAACCTACATCTACAAAATCCTCAAAGTGAGGAAGATGAGAGACATGAGGACTTTCACATTTGAAAGTTCGGACCGTTGCCGCGCCATCACTACTGGAATTCCTATATTTGTCGTCTACCAAATCTTTGCCATGAGCCAGCAGACGGCGAAGAACCTCTTTACCGTGTGTTGGCAAAAAACAGACGGTAAAGAGGAGGCTGATGGCAAAATACATATTTGCCATCAGCCACCTCTTTGCCGTCTGTCAACAGACGGCAAAGGTAGGGATGGCAGACGGCAAAGCTATCCCACCCCACCCCTCCTCTCTCCCCATCCCACCCCGGCCCCACCCACCCCTTTGCCGTCTGCCTGACTAGCTTTGCCGTCCGTGGCAGACGGCAAAGGGGATGGACCCCCCAAACGTTAACGGTCGCCGCGCGCCCCACCTCTCTCCTCTCTCCCACGCACTCTCTCTCACTGCTCTCCCCTCAGCGCCGCCGCAGCAGCCCCCGGCCCCCAGCGCCGCCGCCGCCCCGCCGCCGCCGCGCCGCCGACGCCACCCCCACCCCACCTCCCCAACCCACCGTCGCCCTGCGCCCCCCCTGCGGCCCTCCTCCTCCTCCCTGCGCCCCCGCCGCCGCCGCCGCCGACGCCACCCCCACCCCACCTCCCCACCCCACCCCACCGCCGCCCTGCACCCTCCTCCACCACCGCCCTCCTCCCCCTGCGGCCCTCCTCCCCCTGGTAAGTTTCTGTTTCTTCTTTTTTTTAATAGTTTTTACTTAATTAGTTCTTACTTTTAGTTTAGTTTTAGTTTCAGTTTTAGTTTAGGTTTAGTTAGGTTAGTTTCAGTTTTAGTTTAGTTAGTTTCAGTTTTAGTTAGGTTAGTTTCAGATTTAGTTAGGTTAGTTTCAGTTTTAGTTAGGTTAGTTTCAATTTTAGTTTAGTTTTAGTTTTAGTTTCAGTTTTAGTTTAGGTTTAGAAGAAGAAGAAGAAGGAGAAAGGAGATGAAGAAGAAGGAGAAAGGAGAAGAAAAAAATAAGAAGAAGAAGGAAAAGAAGAAGAAGGAAAAGGAAGGGAAGGAGAAGAACCAAGAAGAAGAAGAAGAAGAAAAATAGGAGAGGAAGAGAAGAATAAGAGGAAAAAAGAAAATAAGAAGAAGAAGAAGAAGAAGAAGAAGAAGAAGAGAAGAAGAAAACAAGAAGAAGGAGAAGAAGAATAAGAGGAAAAAAGAAAAAATAAAATAAGAAGAAGAAGAAGAAGAATAAATTAGTAGATTTAGTAGGTAGTTTCTGTTAGTTAATTAGTAGATTTAGTAGGTAGTTTAGTGGTAGATTAGTAGTTAATTAGTAGTTTTAGTGGTAGATTATGTTAGTTAACTAGTAGATTTAGTAGAAGAAAAGAAGAAGAAAAGAAGAAGAGAAGAAGAAGAGAAGAAGAGAAGAAATAGGCAAAATGGGCTAATTAACCCAACAATGACATAACCTGAAAAGTAGTATAGGTAACCTGGAAAGTCCTCTGGACCAAAAGGGCAACTTCTGGACCTGCTTAATAGAAAGAATAGGAAGAATAAGAAGAGGAGGAGGAGGAGAAGAGGAGGAGGAGGAGAAGAGGAGAAGAGGAGGAGGAGAAGAAGAAGAAGAAGAAGAAGAAGAAGAAGAAGAAGAGGAGGAGGAGAAGACAAAAATAAGAAGGAGAAGAAGAAAAGAAGTAGTATAGGACAATGACATAATCCAGCTCATTAATATTATATACTTAGCTTGTTTTCCTCTAAAATGACATAATTAGCCCATTTAGCTCAAAAAAGACATAATTAGGTAATTTAGCTCCAACAAGAGGAGAAGAGGAGAAGAAATAGGCAAAATGAAAAGAAAGAAGAAGAAGAGATGAAGAAGAAGAGAAGAAGGAGGAGGAGGAGGAGGAGGAGGAGGAGGAGAAGGCCAAGGACCTTCTATCCTTCTCCTCCTCCTCCTCCTTCTTCTTGATTTCTTCTTCTTCTCCTCCTCCTCCTCTTTCTTCTCCTCTTTCATATTATCCTTGCTTTAATTAACCCAACAATGACATAATTAGCCCATTTAGCTCCAAAATACCATAATAAGCTCAAAATGGCATAAGAACCTTGGTTAGCTCATGAATATTATATACTTAGCTTGTTTTCCTCTAAAATGACATAATTAGCCCATTTAGCTCAAAAAAGACATAATTAGGTAATATAGCTCCAACAAGAGGAGAAGAGGAGAAGAAATAGGCAAAATGAAAAGAAAGAAGAAGAAGAGATGAAGAAGAAGAGAAGAAGGAGGAGGAGGAGGAGGAGGAGAAGGCCAAGAACCTTCTATCCTTCTCCTCCTCCTCCTCCTCCTCCTCCTCCTCCTTCTTCTTGATTTCTTCTTCTTCTCCTCCTCCTCCTCTTTCTTCTCCTCTTTCATATTATCCTTGCTTTAATTAACCCAACAATGACATAATTAGCCCATTTAGCTCCAAAATACCATAATAAGCTCAAAATGGCATAAGAACCTTGGTTCGCTCATGAATATTATATACTTAGCTTGTTTTCCTCTAAAATGACACAATTGGAATATTTAGCTCAAAAAAGACATAATTAGGTAATTTAGCTCCAACAAGAGGAGAAGAGGAGAAGAAATAGGCAAAATTAAAAGAAAGAAGACGAAGAGATGAAGAAGAAGAGAAGGAGGAGGAGGAGGAGGAGGAGGAGGAGAAGGCCAAGGACCTTCTATCCTTCTCCTCCTCCTCCTCCTTCTTCTTGATTTCTTCTTCTTCTCCTCCTCCTCCTCTTTCTTCTCCTCTTTCATATTATCCTTGCTTTAATTAACCCAACAATGACATAATTAGCCCATTTAGCTCCAAAATACCATAATAAGCTCAAAATGGCATAAGAACCTTGGTTCGCTCATGAATATTATATACTTAGCTTGTTTTCCTCTAAAATGACATAATTGGAATATTTAGCTCAAAAAAGACATAATTAGGTAATTTAGCTCCAACAAGAGGAGAAGAGGAGAAGAAATAGGCAAAATTAAAAGAAAGAAGAAGAAGAGATGAAGAAGAAGAGAAGGAGGAGGAGGAGAAGGCCAAGGACCTTCTATCCTTCTCCTCCTCCTCCTTCTCCTCCTCCTCCTCCTTCTTCTTGATTTCTTCTTCTTCTCCTCCTCCTCCTCTTTCTTCTCCTCTTTCATATTATCCTTGCTTTAATTAACCCAACAATGACATAATTAGCCCATTTAGCTCCAAAATACCATAATAAGCTCAAAATGGCATAAGAACCTTGGTTAGCTCATGAATATTATATACTTAGCTTGTTTTCCTCTAAAATGACATAATTGGAATATTTAGCTCAAAAAAGACATAATTAGGTAATTTAGCTCCAACAAGAGGAGAAGAGGAGAAGAAATAGGCAAAATGAAAAGAAAGAAGAAGAAGAGATGAAGAAGAAGAGAAGAAGGAGGAGGAGGAGGAGGAGGAGGAGGAGAAGGCCAAGACATTCTATCCTTCTCCTCCTCCTCCTTCTCCTCCTCCTCCTCCTTCTTCTTGATTTCTTCTTCTTCTCCTCCTCCTCCTCTTTCTTCTCCTCTTTCATATTATCCTTGCTTTAATTAACCCAACAATGACATAATTAGCCCATTTAGCTTCAAAATACCATAATAAGCTCAAAATGGCATAAGAACCTTGGTTAGCTCATGAATATTATATACTTTAGCTTGTTTTCCTCTAAAATGACATAATTGGAATATTTAGCTCAAAAAAGACATAATTAGGTAATTTAGCTCCAACAAGAGGAGAAGAGGAGACGAAATAGGCAAAATGAAAAGAAAGAAGAACAAGAGATGAATAAGAAGAGAAGGAGGAGGAGGAGGAGGAGGAGGAGGAGAAGGCCAAGGACCTTCTATCCTTCTCCTCCTCGTCCTTCTCCTCCTCCTCCTCCTTCTTCTTGATTTCTTATTCTTCTCCTCCTCCTCCTCTTTCTTCTCCTCTTTCATATTATCCTTGCTTTAATTAACCCAAAAATGACATAATTAGCCCATTTAGCTCCAAAATACCATAATAAGCTCAAAATGGCATAAGAACCTTCGTTAGCTCATGAATATTATATACTTTAGCTTGTTTTCCTCTAAAATGACATAATTGGAATATTTAGCTCAAAAAAGACATAGTTAGGTAATTTAGCTCCAACAAGAGGAGAAGAGGAGAAGAAATAGGCAAAATTAAAATAAAGAAGAAGAAGAGATGAAGAAGAAGAGAAGAAGGAGGAGGAGGAGGAGGAGGAGGAGGAGAAGGCCAAGGACCTTCTATCCTTCTCCTCCTCCTCCTCCTTCTTGATTTCTTCTTCTTCTCCTCCTCCTCCTCTTTCTTCTCCTCTTTCATATTACCCTTGCTTTAATTAACCCAACAATGACATAATTAGCCCATTTAGCTCCAAAATACCATAATAAGCTCAAAATGGCATAAGAACCTTGGTTAGCTCATGAATATTATATACTTAGCTTGTTTTCCTCTAAAATGACATAATTGGAATATTTAGCTCAAAAAAGACATAATTAGGTAATTTAGCTCCAACAAGAGGAGAAGAGGAGAAGAAATAGGCAAAATGAAAAGAAAGAAGAAGAAGAGATGAAGAAGAAGAGAAGAAGGAGGAGGAGGAGGAGGAGGAGGAGAAGGCCAAGGACCTTCTATCCTTCTCCTCCTCCTCCTTCTCCTCCTCCTCCTCCTTCTTCTTGATTTCTTCTTCTTCTTCTCCTCCTCCTCCTCTTTCTTCTCCTCTTTCACATTATCCTTGCTTTAATTAACCCAACAATGACATAATTAGCCCATTTAGCTCCAAAATACCATAATAAGCTCAAAATGGCATAAGAACCTTGGTTAGCTCATGAATATTATATACTTAGCTTGTTTTTCTCTAAAATGACATAATTAGCCCATTTAGCTCAAAAAAGACATAATTAGGTAATTTAGCTCCAACAAGAGGAGGAGGAGAAGAAATAGGCAAAATGAAAAGAAAGAAGAAGAAGAGATGAAGAAGAAGAGAAGGAGGAGGAGGAGGAGGAGGAGGAGGAGAAGGCCAAGGACCTTCTATCCTTCTCCTCCTCCTCCTTCTCCTCCTTCTTCTTGATTTCTTCTTCTTCTCCTCCTCCTCCTCTTTCTTCTCCTCTTTCATATTATCCTTGCTTTAGTTAACCCAACAATGACATAATTAGCCCATTTAGCTCCAAAATACCATAATAAGCTCAAAATGGCATAAGAACCTTGGTTAGCTCATGAATATTATATACTTAGCTTCTTTTCCTCTAAAATGACATAATTGGAATATTTAGCTCAAAAAGAAGGAGAAGGAAGAAGAAGAAGAAGAAGAAGAAGAGAAGAAGAATAGAAGGAGAAGGAGAAGAATAAGGAGGAGGAGGAGAAGAAGAAGAAGAAGGAGGAGGAGAAGAAGAGAAGAAGAAGGAGAAGGAGAAGGAGCCCTCCTGCTTCTCCTTCTTCTCTCCTTCTTCTCCTCCTTCTTCTCCTTCTTCTTCTCTTCTTTTTTCTTCTTCTCCTCCTCCTTCTCCTTCTCCTTCCCCTTCCCCTCCTCCTCCTCCTCCTTCTTGTTTTTCTTCTCCTTGTTCTCTTATTGCTTCTTCTCTTTCTTCTTCAATTTAGCTTATTTGTCATATATATGTTGTTGTTCTTCTTCTACTTACTTTCTTATTCCCATTTTGCAGATTGGATGTACTACATGCATGGAAGCTGGCGTTGGAGTGCTTTAGTTTCCATTTTTATTTGAGTTGATGAACAATGTGTTGGTTCTTTGTATGTGTTGATGAACAATGTGTTGATGAACAATATATGTGCAACTATATGTATGTATATATGGATGAAACTTCGTATGTGTTGGTTCTTTTGATATATGGGATGTACGTTGATGAACAAATGGCATTGATGAGCTTTATATGTATATCATATATGTGTTGTGATCTATTTATGATATATGTGCTCTGAATTATATGTATATGTGATGTGAAATAGAAAAAATAAATAAAAATGGGACAATATAGGATCTTTGCCGTCTGCCAGCTGATGGCAAAGGCCTTTGCCATCAGCCAGCAGACGGCAAAGGTGCCACGTGGCGCCCAGCTATGCAACCTGGGCAGTAGCAGCTGGCCATATAGTCTCTTTGCCGTCTGCCTGCTGGGTGGGCAGACGGCAAAGAAGAGGGCACAAAGGAGGGGGCAGAAGACAAAAGTGGAGAGAGGGGGGAGGGGAGGACACGGCAGACGGCAAAGATAGTCAAGGGGGCAGACGACAAAGATAGTCAAGGGGGCAGACGGCAAAGATAGTCAAGGGGGCAGACGGCAAAGCTTGACCGAGGAGGCAGACGGCAAAGGCTCCGTTAACCCCTAACGGAGGCAACGCCTCTCGTCTGTCGTCCCAAACTCTTTGCCGACTGCTCCTCAGGAAAGCTGACGGCAAAGAGCTTTGCCGTCCGCTTTAGGGGGGCAGACGGCAATGAAGGTCCTATGCCGTCGTAGGCTGACGCAGAAAATTTGCCGGCCGTGACAATCTTTGCCGTCTGTGGTACTGTCTTTGCAGTCCGGGTATTTGTCTTTGCCGTCTGTGATGGCAGACGGCAAAGAGGGTGATTCCTGTAGTGCATGCGCCACCTGTCTGAGATCTTATCCACCAACGGTCATATTATTAAGGGCATTTATGTCAAATCATGTCGGGATGCTCCCCGCTTCGAGAGAAACTGACACTAGTCATTTAGAGCAACCTAAATTCCTCACAGCCTTTGAGCGAAAATCATCAAGTGAGGAAATACCCCAAACACCCAAACCAAAACCCAAGTTATTGAGCATCACTAAAGAAGTTATTCCTGTGTGGAACCGACTTTGTTACCTTTGAGGACTGTGCATCCTCCAGACGGCTAGGCGTCATGGTCTAGAGCATCCAGCAGTCAATTGTGGATCGTCGGGTGATTGAGTTTGTGAGGGTTTGGACGTCTTCCCTGAAGACTTACCACGAGTGTTGGGCGAGGATTGTGTGTCCTTAGCTCAAGGAGAATACGGTAGGGACTGTGTGTCCCGGGACTATGTGTCCTTTCGTTTCAATACCAAGCCGCTCCAAACCAGACGTACAACTGTCACAACACTTGGAACTAGGTCATCAACCACTGTCTTGATCGAGCTACTCGTTCTATTTCCTCAACTCCTTTCATTTCCTCAATTGCATAATGTTGAAGAATTTCATCTGTACTGTTTGAAGAATTTGACTGAGGACTTTCCCTGAATTCCTCACCTCAAATTCTTCACGTGAGTTATTCTTCACCTGCTTATCCTGTACCCGTGACCTCTGCAAACCGATTCTCTTAGTTCACGTTGAGTACTTTGTTGTTGATGTTTTAGCATTTCCGACCAAGTACTATTTCCGCTGCACTCAGTTCATGATTGAGGACTTTCCTCACTAGGAATCTCCTCAGTGATGAATTTGTAAAAATCGCCTATTCACCCCCCCTCTAGTCGATATAACACACTTTCAATTGGTATCAGAGCAAGGTACTCCCTTGTTCTATGTGATTTTGGTTTAACTGCTTGGAGTTTTAGTTATGTCGACCGCATGTATGATCAAGGTTACTGCAGGATGTCCTACCTTCAAAGGAAAAGACTTCCCCTACTGGAAGACCAAGATGCAAATGCGTCTTCAAGCAATTGACAAAAATCTCTGGTATATTGTGGAAAATGGAATTCCCTCCATCACTGCTACTATCTCTGCCGGTGATGTCAAGAAGTTCAACAACTTGACTCGCAAGCGAAGAATATCATCTGTGGACATCTGAGCAAAGGTTGGTATGGTAGAGTAAGCGCTTTGGGCACAACTAAGCTTATCTGGGATAGGCTGTCCAAAGTCAATGAGGGAGTCTCAACACAGCATCACTCTCGTGTTGATGTTCTTCGCGATCTCTTCAACCGTTTCAAGAGGCTTGATAATGAAAGCTGCCAAGACACCTTTGATCGCCTCACTGACATCTTAAATTAATTGCAAGCTATAGGAGCCAGAGATATCACTGACCATGAAGTTGTGAAGAAACTGCTACGATCACTTGATCCATCATTTGACACACTCGTTCTCATGATCCAAGAACGAAGAGACTACAAGATGCTTGATATTGGTGATATACTCGAGAGGCTCAAAACTCATGAATTCCAACAAGAAGAAAAGATAGATCTGTATGGACCAAGCTATTCAAGACATTGTGCGCTGAAGGCTAAGGCTGTTTCCTCATCTGAAGAAGAAGAATCTGATTGTAGTCTTGGTGATCCTGAAGAACTTGGGCACGAACTTGCATGCTCGTGAGGAAATTCTAGAAGTTCACAAAGCATGGCTAGTTCGGAAAATCTTCAAGAAAAGATATGAGGAAATCAGAATCTTCATCTGAGGACTACAAGAAAAGAACCTGCCACAAATGCAAGAAATCTGGTCACTACATTGTTGATTGTCCTCGCTAGGTGAAAGAATCAAGGAAGAAGAAATACATGGATGAAAGTTCTGATGACTCGAAGAAAAATAAGAAATCTTCAATGTCCTCATCGCACAAGAAGACGAGTTTCAGAAAGGCTCGGGCGCTCATTGACAAGGAAATGGATTCTGAAGAAGAATCCGAGGAATGTGACGAAGAGGAAGGTTTTGAAGTGGAGTCAGAGTCTGGTGTGGCAAGCCTTACACTTGCTACCACATTCGTCAGCAAGTCGATCTTCAACCTTGAAGAAAATCACAACGTCAACAACACTGATGAATATGTTGATGACCTCTCTCCCACCTATTGCTTCATGGCAAAAGGTTCAAAGGTACCAAACCACACTTCCTCCTCTGATTCTAGTGACTGTGAACCTGATGATTATCAAAAACCCAGTTACTATAAACTTGCCAACATTGCCACTAAGCAACAAAGTGCTATTGAAAAGCTTCAGAAACTGCTAGACAAAAGCTATGATCTGTTGAATGATGAAATGAATCGTACTCAAGTCCTCACTGGAGATGTTCAAAGTCTTCAGTCTAGATTTGATAGTCTTCAAGACCGCTATGGCACACTCTTGGCTGATCATGAGAAACTTTCCTATGAATTTCTTCAAATGAAGCTTGATCTTGAGAACTTAAGAATGTCCCATGATGATCTTCGAATCGAAAATGATTTATTGCTTGCTCAACAGATCAGTACCGCTCAGGAAGAATTGATTCCACCAAGCCTGAAATGCATCAAACGTGAAACTGCTAATTCTTCACCTGAAACCTCAAATGCTTCTATCACTACAAATTCTTCAACCGTTCATGTGGTATCCAATTCTTCACTTGAGGAAACTACAAATGCTACTGACAAAAATGCAGGGTTGAAGGAATTGTATGTGACAGGCATATACGAAAGTCTCAAAGGGCATCAAACCCTTTGGGATGTGCTCAAAAAGCACATTCTAAAAAGAAACCCGAGGAAAGAGGGCATTGCCTTCAAGAGGAAACTGAACGTTGATGGATCATACTGGAAACCTGAGCATATACAAAAGTCTCAAAGGCCAGACTCATGCGTGGTTGAAAGCACACCTTCTTTCTTGGTGGTTTTGGTAATTAATGTCAACATACATATTGTTGGACTATAATGTTCTCAAGTACATTTCAGGGATAGTTCAACCTAGGCAAGTAAATGGATGGAGATGTGGACCCTTGAAGCAACAAAGTACTAGGACTAGCAAAAGCTCCCAGACTCTTCTTTATGGTTAAGTGATCCATGATCACATTAAGTCCATAGAAAAGATAATATTATTAAAAGGGTATGAGGTTTTGTTGGTGAATCAATTGCTCAAGTGCTTAGAGATTTGCCACGAAAATCCTCAACCACATTCTCACATTCTAATATGTCCTATTTCCCTAAGTCTGTCTTGGTCCCAACGAAACATACCATCTGGACCAACCGAGATATCCATTACAGTAGCTGATGGGATTATCTACTAAAGGTAGCATCACAAACATATCATTCTTGGCTCAACTAGGGCCCCACATAGTCATTGAAGTCCCAAAGCTACTGATGCAACTTGAGTTTCACTCGGACATATGGAGTCACTCGGCCATCCTTAAGTCAGTCGACCATGCACTAGCAGGCCAGGGCAAGCGTGGACGACGAAAGGGCTGCAACGACTAAGGGACTTAACATCTCACATAAAGCAAAGTGAAGACTAACGTTACGAGTAACGTCATACTTAGAGTTGTTGTTACTAGTAACTGCCGTAGTTATAGTCATTTAATGCCCTTGTAATGGATTGTCGTGGGCCTAGCGAAGTCTATATAAGCTGCCCCGGTGCTCCTGGACAAGGGTTAAGCACCCCGTGTATTCATACCCCCATAAGAAACACTAAGCCTCTAGGATTGACATGTAGGGTCTTTACCACTGCCGAGTGGGGCTTGAACTCATACATCCAAATGTTACACTTGCACCATAGCTAGGCTCCAACCCCTCATTCGTACCCCTGGTACTATTGTCAAGCTTGTTCTCTCAATAGTGGGCACCCGCTATGGGGCTGCGTGTCTAGCAAATTCCGGTGCAGGTGGAGATTCAACTTTTTTGGTCATCATGATAACACTCGGTGGCGAGATCCTCTTTGCTTCCCTCAGCTTCATAGCCCACGATTCCACATGGCTGCAGGGTGCGCCGCTCGACACGGATATGCTGCCAGCCCATGGCGTGGTGCATTTTAGCGCGATAATACACAGACTCCTTCTACGTCAGCCCTCTGTGGTTTATTGTTTGGCACCCCCTTGTCCCGATGTGTCTCACCGCAAGAGCTCCGAGCGCTCACGGCTGCAGCGTTGGATCAAGCATGCAGTGGCATTCTAGGCCACGTCTGGATAGGTGGCCATGCACAACTTTGACGAGCCCACCCTCAACATGTTCCCCTCCTCGGGCGACGAATCTATTCACGAGTCCGAGTGCAAGAGCAGCAGAAATGCTGCAGAGATTTTCATGGCCGACACGGCCATAGGATGACCTCCTAGATACTCCGCGAGAAGCTCCCGCGGGCGATATGGAGGTGGTCGCGACAACGTTAACACTGATGCCTACGTTCCCCAACCCTTGAGTCGGGAGCAAGAAGAGATCAAGCACAGGAACGATCAAGCTCTACTCACCCCCATCACCGGGACTACCCGGAGTAGATGGCCTTGGAGGCCACGGGCTAGGCCACTCTGGCCGAACACGAGTGGCTTGAGCGACTCCAGGAGTCACTTGACGACTGCACGACAAGGGAGCAACCCAGTTTCAGTCGCAACCGTAGGTGGTTGTTTCCGGACGACCGCCAACGTAACATCCAAGTGATGCGCACACTATTGGAGAACTTGGCCACAACCACTTGGATTGCTGATTCTATTCAGTCGTCTGACTCAGTGGCTAGGGAAGGCATTCGATAGATCCATACTCTGCTGAATACAGACCTGCTACAAAATTCTCTGGTGTCACAATCGCACAATCGCATACACAGCAGGTCCGACTGGGTGGACACAGTGCAGTCAGCTCATAGCCCCGCATCGGGAGGCAGCGAAGAACTCCTCCTCCTTCGAGAGGCCGGTATGGAGATCGGAGGCGCGACGATCGAATCCATAGTCAGACGCCCCCTCCGAGGGGTGGTTCACTCGAACAACGGTCGTATTACACCAAGCGGTCGTACGATGACGACCCCAGACGGGGCCACAATCGACATAGGAGCAACGAAGAGGGCGAAAATCATGCTCCCCTATTTAACACAAGGTCCATCATCGCTTGAGGCATGGTTGAACGAGCTCGAGCTGGGAGGGAGCGTCCGGGTGAACGAGGCATCTTCAACCTTGACTGCTTCGGCAAGCACATCCGCGAGTCTGAAATCCCTTCCAACTAAAGGTTGTCTACGGGAATCGGCAAGTTTAACGGCGAGTCCAAGCCGGAGACTTGGCTCGAGGATTACCGAGTGGCCGTCCAGAATGGGGGCGGGGATGACTTCGTCGCCACGAAACACCTTCCCTTCATACTATAGGGGTCGGCGAGGGCGTGGCTAAACCAGCTACCGGCCAACAACATCCACAACTGGGAAGACCTAGACCGAGTGTTCGTCAAAACATTCGAGGGCACTTACAACTTACAAACGTCAAATCATTGTGTCCAGAAGAGCAATGAAACTCTCTGCGAGTGCATCCAGCGATGGACCACGTTTCATAACACTAGATAATGTGACTAAGCACCAACACATCTACACCTTCAAGGCAGGCACTCGGTATCGAGAGCTCATCCTGAAGTTCGGTCAGGCTAGGGACCTGTCCCTCACTCAGACCATGGAGATCGCCAATCGGTACACCAATGGCGAGGAAAAAGACCGCATGTGTAGCGGAAAGGGCCGAGCGAGCGAGATCCCTTGATACGTCTCCAACGTATCTACTTTTTCAAACTCTTTTGCCCTTGTTTTGAACTCTAATTTGCATGATTTGAATGGAACTAACCCGGAGTGACGTTGTTTTCAGCAGAATTGCCTTGGTGTTATTTTTGTGTAGAAATAAAAGTTCTCGGATTGACCTGAAAATTTACGGAGAATATTTTTGTATTTAATAAAGAAATACCGGTGGAAGAATCTGCCGGAGAGGGGCCATCCACCCCTAGGTCGCGCCCCATGGGCTTGTGGGGCCCCTGAAGCTCCACCGACCTCATTTCCACTCCTATATATTCCCATCTGCGTAGAAAAAAATCAGAGAGAAGAGTTCATCGCGTTTTATGATACGGAGCCGCCACCGCCACCTCCTGTTCTTCCTCGGGAGGGCAGGTCTGGAGTCTGATTTGGGCTCCGAAGAGGGGAAATCAACGCCATCGTCATCCCCAACCATCCTTCATCACCAATTTCATGATGCTCTCCATCGTTCGTGAGTAAATCCATCGTAGGCTTTCTGGACAGGTGATGGGTTGGATGAGATCTATCATGTAATCGAGTTAGTTTTGTTAGGGTTTGATCCCTAGTATCCACTATGTTCTGAGGTTGATGTTGCTATGACTTTGCTATGCTTAATGCTTGTCACTAGGGCCCGAGTCCCATGATTTCAGATCTGAACCTAATATGTTTTCATGAATATATATGTGTTCTTGATCCTATCTTGCAAGTTATAAACACCTATTACGAGTTATGATCCGCATCCCCCAGGGTGACAATAACTGGGATTCTTTATGGTGATTATCGTAGTTTGAGGAGTTCATGTATTCACTAAGTGCTAATGCTTTGGTCCAGTTCTCTATTAAAAGGAGGCATTATTATCCCTTAGTTTCCATTAGGACCCCTCTGCCACGGGAGGGTAGGACAAAAGATGCGATGCAAGTTCTTTTCCATAAGCACGTATGACTATATATGGAATACATGCCTACATTATATTGATGAATTAGAGCTAGTTCTGTGTCACCCTGTGTTATGATTGTTGCATGATGAATGCCATCCGACATAGTTATCCATCACTAATCCATTGCCTACGAGCTTTCCATATATTGGTCTTTGCAAAGTTACTTTTCCGCTGCTATTGTTACGATCACTACAAAACCGCTACTGTTGCGTTTGTCACCGTTACCATTACTTCCATACTACTTTGCTATTAAATACTTTGTTGCGGATATTGAGTCTTTTAGGTGTGGTTGAATTGACAACTCAGCTGCTAATACTCGAAAATATTCTTTGGCTCCCCTTGTGTCGAATCAATAAATTTTGGTTGAATACTCTACCCTCGAATACTGTTGTGGGTTATCAAGACCTTTTTCTGGCGCCGTCGCCCGGGAGCATAGCTTTATTCTTTGAGTCACTTGGAATTTATATCTGTTGATCAATATGAAGAATTTGAAAGATGTTAAAACCAAGATCTACCCCTCAACTACGAGGGCAGGTAAGGAACTGCCATCTAGCTTTGCACTTGATTCACCGTCTGTTATGAGTAAACTTACGACACCACCACCTGTTACTGAATATGATATGTCGCAAGTAACTGATGATGCTACTTCTACTATGCATGATGCCTATGATGGTATTTTGCTTGATACTATTGTGCCACTTGGTGAATGTCTTGATGAACAAATTGCTAGAGCAAATGCTGAAACTGGTAATATTACTGAATCTGATGAAACTGAACACTATGATTCACCTACTAGACCTAGCTCTCCTAGATATGAATTGCCTAATATACGTGAGAGTTATTTTATGGAAGGAGAAGTAGCTAGGGACTTTCTTGCTTGTAATGATAGAGATGATCTTAAGAAATTGCTATGCAAGTGGAAGGAAAAATCTTTGAATGCTAGAATGCAATATGATCCCAAGTTTGCTACTTCACCTATCTGTATTATTGATAAGGATTATGAATTCTGTGTCGATCCTGAGTTAATTACTTTGATAGAATCTGATCCTTTTCATGGTTATGAATTTGAAACTATTGTGGCACACCTTACTAAATTGAATGACATATCCACCCTATTTACTCATGAGGAAAAAAATTGTTACTATTATATTCTTAAGCCTTTTCCATTCTCATTAAAGGGTGATGCTAAGATATGGTTTAATTCTCTTGCTCCTCGTTGTGTGCGTAGTCCCCAGGATATGATTTATTACTTCACTGAAAAAATCCTGCCCATAAGAAACAAGTTGCCTTGCAGGAAATATTTAACTTTGTGCCAATTGAAGAAGAGAGTCTCCCACAAGCTTGGGGGAGGCATCTCCAGTTACTTAGTGCTTTGCCTAATCACCCTCTCAAGAAAATTGAAATACTTGATATATTTTCTATATTTCATAATGGACTAACCGATGCTTCTAGGGACCACCTAGATAGTTGTGTTGGTTGTGTTTTCAGGGAACGAACTGTTGAACAAGCTGAACTACTATTGAATAATATATCGAGCAATGATAATAATTGGACTATTCCCGAACCACCTCGGAAACCAATTCCGAAGAAAATAGGTATTCTATTCCTCATTCCTGAAGATATGCAAGAGGCAAAGAAATCTATGAAAAAGGTATTAAAGCTGAAGATGTTAAGAATATACCACCTATTAAAGAAATACATGGTCCTGATAACCCGACACAGGTATAGAGGTAAATTCTCTTCGTAGATTTGATGAAGGTGATATTCCTTATAATAAGTCTGCTAGCCAAAGCTTGGATGAAGTTGATAATTTTGTTGTTAAACAAGAAAATTTCAATGCTTATGTTAGTAGACAATTGAAACAGAATGCTTACATGCTTGATCGCTTGGTTGAATTTATGAGTAGAACTGTTAGTGACCTTAGGCTTATTAGTAAACATGCTTCCATGGTAACTACTCAAGTAGAACGGGTGCTTAAGGCACAAAATGATTTTCTCAATGAGATGACTAGTAAGAAGAATTATCATGTTGTTAGAGTTGTGACTAGAGGTGGTAAAATGACTCAGGAACCTTTTTATCTTGAGGGCCATCCTAAGAGAGTTGAGAAAGATTATTAGAGAGTTAATATTGATGTACCTGGTCCTTCTAATAGAAATAAAAGGAATGATGATAGGACTTTGCATGCTGCTAGTGAACCTGTTATAGAGTCACATGAAAACCCAAATGATATCTCTATTTCTGATGATGAGACACAATCTGGTAATGAACATGAACCTAGTGATAATATTAATGATGATGTTCATGTCGATTGTCAACCTAGTAATGACAATGATGTGGAGATTGAACCATCTATTGATCTTCATAAGCCACAATAAGAAATATGATAAAAGATATTTTTTTGCTAGGAAGCATGGTAGAGAAAGAGAAGCATGGGTTCAGAAACCAATGCCCTTTCCTCCTAAACCATCCAAAAAGAAGGATGATGAGGATTTTGAGCGCTTTGCTGAAATGTTGAGACCTGTTTTCTTAAGTATGTGCTTAACTGATATTTTGAAAATGTCTCCCTATGATAAGTACGTGAAAGATATTGTTACTAATAAAAGAAAGATACCGAAAGCTGAGACCTCCACCATGCTTTCTAATTACACCTTTAAGGGTGGAATACCAAAGAAACTGGGAGATCCTAGAGTACCTACTATACCATGCTCCATTAAAGGAAATTAGGTTAAAATTGCTTTATGTGACCTTGGAGCTGGTGTTAATGTTATGTCGTTCTCTTTACATCATAGACTTGACTTGAATAAATTGACACCTACTGAAATCTCTCTTCAAATGGCTGATAAATCAACTGCTTTACCTATCAGTATTTGTGAGGATGTGCATGTTGTGGTTGCAAACATTACTATCTTAACGGACTTTGTTATTCTTGATATTCCTGAGGACGACAGCTTGTCGATCATCCTTGGTAGACCCTTTCTGAATACTGCAGGGGCTATTATTGATTGCAACAAAGGCAATATCACTTTTCATGTCAATGGTAATGAGCACACGGTACACTTTCCGAAGAAGAAATCTCAAGTTCATAGAATCAACTCCATTGAAAAAATTCCAACGCTCATTATTGGAGACTTTGAATTCCCTCTTCCTACTGCCAAGAAGAAATATGATATACTTATTATTGGGGACATGCATATCCCCATTAAGGTAACCTAGTGTTATTCGAAAATTCTCCGGTTTCGTGTCATTCAAAAAAAGCTTGTCAATAAGACTTGATTAACCTTATTGATGGATTCTTTTTTACGGGCATGAGATGGATGGATTTAGAAACCACAACGTTCTATACCTAACTTTTTTATTTTCTGTTCTTTATTTTCAGTTTAGTAAAAAAGTTATTATTTCCCTGTTTTCCGATTTACCTGTGCAATAGAAAATATCCTAAAAAATAAAAGTTCTTAGAACTCCCTGAAAATTTAGTATGATTTTTTCTGGAATATTTAAGAATTTCTGGTACTAAGAACACATCACGGAGCTGCACTAGTGGGCCACAAGCCTGCAGGGTGCGACCACCCCCCTGGGCACGCCCCCTGGCTTGTGGGTCCCACGTGGGGCCCCTTCACTTATTCCAGTACACATCCACTCCTTCTTCCTCCAGAAAAATCCCACCATTGCTCAAACTCGTGTTTTAGCTCATATTGCTGCCATTTTCGATCTCCTTGCTCAAAGCTTCATTTGCAAAACTATTTTAGGGGATTGTTCATCGGTATGTGACTCCTCCAATGGTCCAATTAGTTTTTGTTCTAGTGCTTTATATATTGCAAAAAATTGCTGTTATGGTGACCTTGTTCTTGTTCTTGCATGTCAAATTTGTAGGGTCGCAAGTAGTTTTGATGCATGATATAGCTTCTAGGCACTTGTGGGAGTAGTTTCTATAAGCTTTGATTGAGCTTTGTTCATTTTTATTTGGAGTCACTAAAAACTTCAGATTTATTTTTCGGAAAAATAAAAGATGAGGAGATTGTTAAGAGGCTCTTCAAGCTGGGGTTCTAAAGAAAATGAAAATGAGAAGCCTAGATACAATATTCCTCACACCGTGGAAGTTCGACCATGTGAATGGCCAAGTGAGGCATTCTTGAGGGCGAACACAATTGATGAAGATTTTTACTATCTAGCAAAAAATGCAGGCATCATCGACTTCCTCAACGATAAGTGTGACCAGTATCTCCTACTTACTAATACTTTCATGCAAAATTTTCACTTTTATCCTAGGAAGAATCCTCCCATGGTAGAATTTCATTTATATGATGTGCCTAAGGAAATGCCACTTTATGATTTTTGCAATGTTTGCATACCTTTTGAGGGAAGCATCAGTGAACCACGCCCTAGAGACATGGAGGATTTTATTCCCGTAATCACTATAGGAGAAGAAACAGGGGTGTCAAAGGCAAGAGCGGCCACCGTACATTTTCTCATTTTACGTTAATATTCATTACTTGCAGGGAGATGTTTAGTTGGCCCCGGTGAGAGTGGAAGCCTCGGTGCTCCCGACCTCACTATTCTGCGCCACACTTTACTTGCTGATATAACTTTTAGTCTTTGCGCTATAGTGGCTCAATGGTTGAATTTAAACCATTCGAAGGGCATTATATTCGGAGGTATCTATGTGTCTCGTTTAGCTAAACACTTTGAAATACCTATTAGGCTTAACGAGGAAGAGGAAATGCGACTACCTACGATATATTTAGATTATGATAGGATGGTAGCACATGATTTTATTAATAAAGATAATAGTAGGTGGCTGCTTTATAACTTAGTATTTAGTCAGGGTACCTATGAGATTATTACTTTGCCTGATCCTTCTTTGTTTGATACCCATGCAGGAAAGTACACTATTATGCCCGAGGACATCTACACATACTGGGGGTGTCGCAACCCCCAGCGCCTGAGCCTGCACCAGCCCTCGATCCATATCAAATTCCTGTTTTTCAGTGGGAGCCGCAGGAGCTCGCAACCCAGTGGAACCCTCAGTATTCTCTGGTGTATCTAGGAGAGGGTTATTTCTATATATGGACTTAGACCAACTTAGGCCAAAAGCCAAAGCTGGGGGGAGTATTTATTTGTCACCAACATTACACTAATGTTCACACACTCACGCCATTTGTCAGTGTTCATAATTTTTCATTGTACTATCCATGGTAGTTTATTTATTCGTTTTGTTTTCTTCTTGTATGTTTCGTTAACCTTGAGAAAATCCAAAAAAATAGTTTTAGCTTTACCTTCTAGTTGTTTAGTTGTAGTGTTAGAAGAAAACCCAAAAATATTTTTCGTTCTTCTTTTGCTTATTGAGGGCTTTCCCGTGTAAATAATTTTTCTTTCTTCTTTAGGTCAAAAGGAGAAGACCACAATGGCATGTGGAGTGGCTCTCATATTCATTATCGTTTATCTATCAGAGAGTCCATATTACCTCGTCTTCTCCTTTGAGTTATTGCTTGTAGATTCTAGCTTAGTCCAATGCACGAACACTTATATTATTATTTTTCACACCGTTCGGTCGTGCAAGTGAAAGGAAATAATGACGATATATGATGAAGTGAATAAGATGGAGAAAAGCTGGTATGAACTCAACCTATCTTGTTTTTGTAAATATGATTAACTCATCGTTCTGAATTCAGCTCGTTATGGATGGAACATGTTTGCAATGACAATTAGAAATTATAGTTACGTATGCGATGCTTAATTAGCTAGGAGTGAAGAATGGTTTGTCTTGAGTGCCAACATACATATTAAAATGGTTATGATCTAGTAAGGCAGAATGGTATCCTCCTTCGAATGATTCGAGTGGCTTGACTTGGCACATGTTCACGCATGTAGTTGAAACAAAACTAACATAGCCTCTATGATGTTTATGTTCATAGTGATTTATATCCTACTTGTGCTTGCGTTCAATGTTGGTTAATCTCAAAGCATGTTTATGACTGTTGTCGCTCTCTAGTTGGTCGCTTCCCAGTCTTTTGCTAGCCTTCGCTTGTACTAAGCGGGAATACTGCTTGTGCATCCATCCTCATAAACCCAAAGTTATTCCATATGAGTCCACCATACCTACCTATATGCGGTATTCACCTGCCGTCCTAAGTAAATTTGCATGTGCCATACTATAAACCTTCAAATAAATATTCTATTTTGTATGCCTGAATTGCTCATGTAGTGACTAGGGGCTATCAGTATCTTCCATGCTAGGTGGGCTATTCTCAAGATGTGTGTTGATTCACTATCATTCACGAGAAAGTGGATGGTAATCGAAATGCCCAGTTCCACGCTCAAAAGTCAAATCAAACTTAATGAACCCCAGGATTGTTGTTTGTATGGACGGTACCCGTGGATGTGGACCTCCGTGGAATGTGATTGATTGGTGGAGCGGGAGTAAAAAATTTACTATTCCGTTTGGGAACCTCCTATAATGTATTTAGCATGGAAGATATTGAGAACTCTTAGTTGTTACGTTGACAATGAAAGCATACCACCCAAAAATTTGATTCATCCCTGTTTTAAAAGCTCGAGCTCTGGCACCTCTGCAAATCAATGCTTCCCTCTGCGAAGGGCCTATCCATTTTACTTTATTGTTGAGTCATCCTATTCTTATAAAAGGCACCAGTTAGAGAGCAGCCCCGTCATCTATATGCTTTGCCGTTAATTGATATTGAGTATGAGTATGACAGGATCTCTTTTACCATGAATTACAATGTCTAGTCAGTCCTTGTTCTTTGGAGGTGCTCTACATTTATGTTTTGCGGTCTCGGAAAGGGCTAGCGAGATACCGTTTATCATATTGTATTATGATTGTTTTGATTAAATTATTGTTATCCGAGACTTATTATTATTGCTCGCTAGTTGATTATGCCATTGATATAAGTAAACATGAGACCTAAGTATTATTGTGAATGTGGTTAGTCTATAATGTGAGCTGAAAATCTGAACATAAGTTAGACATATTTATGACAACAAGATCAAACAGAGTTTGTATAAGTTTTTCTTTATCACTTTCAGTTTATCAACTCAATTGCTTGAGGACAAGCAAAGGTTTAAGCTTGGGGGAGATGATACGTCTCAACGTATCTACTTTTCCAAACTATTTTGCCCTTGTTTTGGACTCTAATTTTAATGATTTGATTGGGACTAACCCGGACTAACGGTGTTTTCAACAGAATTGCCTTGGTGTTATTTTTGTGCAGAAATAAAAGTTCTCGGATTGACCTGAAAATTTACAGAGAATATTTTTGGATTTCATAAAAAATACCAACAAAAGAATCTACCGGAGAGGGGCCACCCCCAGGCCACAAACCTGCAAGGCGTGCCCCCCTAGGTCGTGCCCCCTGGGCTTGTGGATCCCATGAAGCTCCACCGACCTCGTTTCCACTCCTATATATTCCCATGTGTGGAGAAAAAAATCAGACAGAAGAGTTCGTTGCGTTTTATGATACGGAGCCGCCGCCACCTCATGTTCTTCCTTAGGAGGGCATGTCTGGAGTCTGATTTGGACTCCGAAGAGGGGAAATCAACGCCGTCGTCATCACCAACCATCCTTCATCACCAATTTAATGATGATCTCCATTGTTCGTGAGTAATTCCATCGTAGGCTTGCTCGACAGGTGATGGGTTGGATGAGATCTAGCATGTAATCGAGTTAGTTTTGTTAGGGTTTGATCCCTAGTATCCACTATATTCTGAGATTGATGTTGCTATGACTTTACTATGCTTAATGCTTGTCACTAGGGCCCGAGTGCCATGATTTAAGATCTGGACCTATTATGTTTTCATGAATATATATGTGTTCTTGATCCTATCTTGCAAGTTATAGACACCTATTATGAGTTATGATCCGCATCCCCCAGGGTGAGAATAACTGGGATTTTCCCGGTGATTACCGTAGTTTGAGGACTTCATGTATTCACTAAGTGCTAATGCTTCGGTCCTGTTCTTAATTAAAAGGAGGCCTTAATATCCCTTAGTTTCCATTAGGACCCCGCTGCCACGGGAGGGTAGGACAAAAGATGTTATGCAAGTTTGTTTCCATAAGCACGTATGACTATATATGGAATACATGCCTACATTATATTGATGAATTGGAGCTAGTTCTGTGTCACCCTATGCTATGACTGTTGCATGATGAATGCCATCCGACATAATTATTAATTATTGATCCATTGCCTACGAGCGTTCCACATATTGGTCTTTGCTAAGTTACTTTTCCGCTATTATTGTTACGATCACTACAAAACTGCTACTGTTATGTTTGTCACTGTTACTATTACTTCCATACTACTTTGCTACTAAATACGTTGCTGCAGATATTAAGTCTTTCATGTGTGGTTGAATTGACAACTCAGCAGCTAATACTCGAGAATATTCTTTGGCTCCCCTTGTGTCGAATCAATAAATTTGGGTTGAATACTCTACCCTCGAAAACTGTTGCGATCCCCTATACTTGTGGGTTATCACCCCTCACTCAGGGATAACGCGAGGAAGAAGAAGAAATGGAAAGCCTATGCCTCGGGCAAGGTAGAAGCTGTGGTTGTTCCCGGGCAAGGTCAAGCAGAAGAAAAAGAAGGAGTGGGCGTCCAAAAAGAAGAGTGAGCCCAAGAACAACCTCTTGGACCAACCGTGCCAAGTCCACTCCAAGAGAGACGAGGATGGCAGCCTCATCTTCCCTAAGCACACCGCTCGAGATTGTCGCCTACTCCGGTAGGATATGGGTGGAGAGCCCTCTAGGGAAAAGAACAATGGCGAAGAACGGGAAGACGCCTCTGGGTACCCAAACATAAAAAAAGTCCTCGTGATGCTCACCGATGTCGAGAGCAAGAGTCGATTGAAGGTTGTCAATCGGGAGGTCAACATGGCAGCTCTAACTGTCACCAAATACCTCAACTAGGTGAAAACTCCTGTCACGCTCAATCAGTCGGATCATCCAACCCACATAGCTAACCCCACGCGATAGGCGCTGGTTATGGATCCGCCCGTCAACAGATTCCGACTACGCAAGGTCCTCATGGGCAGAGGCAGCGGGTTCAACATAATCTACGCCGACATGCTCAAGGCAATGGACATCCCGCTATCTGATTGAGCAAAAGCAACATGAATTTCCATGGGGTCATCCCCGGTAAGAAGGCAGAGTCACTCGGTCAAATTGCTCTGGACGTCGTCTTCAGAGGCAAAAAGAACTTCCAGAAGGAGCGACTGACCTTTGAAGTGGTGGACTTCCACAGTGCCTAGCACGCCATATTGGGTAGGCCCTCCTACGCACGTTTCATGGCCCGACCATATTACATGTATCTTAAACTTAAGGGGCCGGGGCCAAAAGGTGTGATCATGGCGACTGGCAACCGGAGGGTCGCTGAGGAGTGCGTCGAGCAGGCCTCCAAAATCGCCAATAAGCAGGTGCTTGATGTCAAGCTCGATGGATACAAGAAGGTGGTGGACACCGCTGACTTGCTCAGGTCAAAGTAGTCGGCTACTGAATCCAAGTAGGTCCACGTTTACCCGAACGATCCGAGTGCATCCACGATGAACATCTCCACATCGCTCGGTGAAAAATAGGAAGACGAGCTCATCCAGTTCCTCCATGAGAACTGGGACATCTTTGCATGGAAGTCGTTTGACATGTTGGGTGTACCCATGGAGTTGGTTGAGCACCAATTCTGAGCCGACCCTGAGGTCAAGCTAGTCAAGGAGCACTTGTGTCGTTCCTCCGTGGAAAAGGGCATGGCGATTGGCGAAGAGATCGCTCGGCTCCTAGCTGTTGAGTTCATTCGTGAGGAATACCACTCTGAGTGACTCGTGAATGTTGTCATGGTGCCCAAGAACAACTCACTTCGGATGTGTATTGACTTCAAGCATCTCAATCGGGCCTGCCCGAAAGATCACTTTCCCCTACCCGGCATAGATCACATAGTAGACCCCACTATTGAATGTGAACGATTGCCATTCCTGCATGCGTACTTCGGGTACTATCAGATCTGAATGTTTGGGCCCAATGAAATAAAAACATCCTTGACCACCCCATTCGGGCGTTTCTGCTACATCACTATGCCATTCGGTCTCAAAAACGCGGAGCTACTTTCGAGTGCATGATCTAGAAATGCTTGCAAAAGCAGATCAGTCAGAACGTGGAAGCATACTTGGATGACATCATGGTCAAGTCTAGGAAAGGTTACAACCTCCCGATTGACCTCGCCAAAACCTTCGTGAACCTACGATGCTTCGAGATAAAGCTCAATTCGGCTAAGTGCACTTTTGGAGTGCCAGCCGACAAGTTGCTCGGTTTCCTCGTTTCCGAACGTGAGATCAATGCCAACCGCGACAAAATCGGCGCTATAGTCCGAATGAGACAACCAGAACGTCTACATGACGTGCAAAGTCTCACAGGTTGCCTTGCGAACCTGAGTTGATTCATCTCAAGACTCGGAGAGAAGGTGTTGCCTCTCTATCGATTGATGAAAAAAATCGATAGGTTCGAGTGGACTCCTGAGGCGCAAGCCGCATTCAAAGAACTCAAGGTCTTGCTTTCCACCAAGCTAGTGTTAGCTCCTCTGGGCAGTCAGGAGCTTTTTGTACATCACAACCACTAGCCAAGTGGTCAGCACTGTCCTCACTATGGAGCGCAAGGAGCAAGGTAAGGCATACAAGGTTCAAAGACCCATCTATTACATCTCAGAAGTGTTGACCCCCTCCATGAAAAGGTACCCACACTATCAAAAGTTGGTCTATGGTATTTATGTGGCCGTAAAAAGGTGTTTCACTACTTCCAATATCACTCGGTCACGGTTATCAGTGATGCCCCCTATCAGAAATCCTGCATAATAGAGACACTGTTGGCCAAGTGGCAAAATGGGAAATTGAGCTCCTCCCATTGGAGATCAAGTTTGAAGCCAAGAAGGAAATCAAGTCCGAGGCCGTGATAGATTTCTTTGCCGAGTGGATAGAACAAGAGGATCTGGCCCCAAGCATCCCCGACGATTGGACTATGTTCTTTGATGGATCCAAGATGCTCCATGGCTCAGGGGTTGGAGTGGTTCTCATTTCCCCAAGGGGAGATCAACTAAGTTACGTACTCCAGATCCACTTCGATTCATCTAACAATGAGGCCGAATACGCAGCACTCCTGTATGGGCTCTGTATGGCCATGTCACTCGACATTCGTCGTTTGATGGTCTACGGTGATTCGTACCTCGTTGTCAACCAGGTGATGAAGGAGTGGGACATTCGGAGCCTAGCTATGACTGGTTACTCCAACGTAGTCATGAAGCTGGAGAATAATTTTGAAGGCTTTGAGCTGCACCATGTACCTTGGGCCAAGAACCACGCATCATATGACCTAGCCAAGATCGCATATGCACACCCCTACAATTAAATAAGATCATTTCGCAAAGGATCCCCCGCAAGTAGTCGGCCCATCGAATCCGACTTAAAATGACATTCCAGGAGTGGTCAACTTGGTCCATGAAATGTTGGTAATCACTCCCGAGTGGACTCAACCTTATTTAACATACTTGCTCCAGCAAGAACTCCCTAGATACAAAGAAGAAGCCAGCCATCGTCTGGCAGTCTAAAGCTTTCGAGGTGATGGGAGATCAGCTATACAAGAAAAGCACTACATGAGTCACTCAGAGATGCATTTCCCAAAGGAAGGGCTGCAAATCATACACGAGATTTACCCGGGAACTTGTGTCCACCATGCGTCCTCTATGATGTTGGTTGCCAAAGCCTTCTGACTGGGGTTTTATTGGCCTCGAGCAAATGAGGCTGCAAGAGACTTGGTCGAGCTATGTGTCGGATGCCAGTCCTACAAGAATCGGTCGCACAAGCCTCCATCCGCATTGAACATAGTTCCGCTCACCTAATAGTTAACCGTGTGGGATCTCGACATTGTTGCCCCCTACGAACTGAGATGACTGGATTTATCCACCTGCTAGTGGTGGTGGACAAGTTCACCAAGTGGGTCGAAGTGAAGCCCATTAAAAGCCTGGACTCAGCGACTCTCGTGAGCTTCATTCGGCAGACTATCTTCAGATTCGAAGTCCCACATGATATCATCAGACTATCTTCACATTCGGAGTCCCACATGATATCATTAGACTATCTTCACATTCGGAGTCCCACATGATATCATCAGTGACAAGAGGTCCAATTTCGACTTGGACAAGTTTTGCTAGTTCGGCTTGGTGAACTTGTCCACCGCCACTAGCAAGCACTCGGGTTAACTATGACTCTGTGGTTCGCCCGCAGTCGAAAGGATAGGCAGAGCGAGCGAATGGAATTATATTGCAAGGACTGAAGCCCCGACTGATGAGGGGTCTAAAGTACACCGCACGGACCTAGGTCAAAGAGTTACCGTTTGTCCTATGGGGCATGGCAACAACCCCGAATCACTCCACCAAGTGCACTCCTTTATTCACAGTGTACGGGTTTGAAGTCATCCTGCCAAATAATCTGTATCACAATTCCCCCCGAGTGGAACAATACAATGAAGTTAAGGCCGAGGCAACACATCAAGACAGTATGGATCTCCTGGAAGAGGAGAGAGAGCTAGACCTTATTAGATCGAAGCATTCTCAACAAGATTTGAGGCGCTACCACGATAAGAAGGTCAGGGGGTACCTTCTAGGAAGGTGACATTGTCCTCCGACTGGACAAACAAAAGCCCCACAAGCTGGTGCGTCCATGGTAAGGGCCTTTTGCAATCTCCAAAGTCCCACACAATGGAGCATATCGTCTCTACAACTCTCAGAGTGGTGCAGAAGAGCCCCGAGCTTGGAAGGCGGATCTACTATGCAAGTTATATACATAGAACATATCAAACCTTTTTCGTATTCATTCCTATAATGGATCCAAGTGATTTTGAAGAATAAAAATATTTACTTCTTTATACTTTTGTCAAAATTATACCTTTTTCACTCTAGTGAATTACTCCCTCTTATTGCCCGAGTGGGTGAAAAGACTTAGCACCAAACATGATTTCGGCTAAGTTAAAAATACTCTAAGTGAGGACATTATCCACACTCGGGGGCTTAGCAGCGAATCTGATTTTGCCTCAGTTAAAAATACTTCGAGTGAGGACATGATCCACACTCAGGGTCTTACGAGCAAACCTGATTTCGCCTAAGTTAAAAATACTCAGAGTGAGGACATGAACCACACTCGGGGGCTTAGCAACGAACTTGATTTATCCTAAGTTAAAAATACTCCGAGTGAGAACATGATCCACACTCGGGGGCTTAGCTGCGAACCTGACTTCGCCTAAGTAAAAAAATACTCCGAGTGAGGACATGATCCACACTCGGGGGCTTAGCAACGAACCTGATTTTTCCTAAGTATAAAATACTCCGAGTGAGGACATGATCCACACTCGAGGGCTTAGCTGTGAACCTGACTTCACCTAAGTATAAAATAGTCCGAGTGAGGACATGATCCAAACTCGGGGGCTTAGTTGCGAACCTAACTTCGCCTAAGTATAAAATAATCCGAGTGGGGACATGATCCACACTCAGGGGTTTAGCAGTGAACCTGACTTCCCCTAACTTAAAAATACTCCGAATGAGGAGATCGTCCACACTCGGGGGCTTAGCTGTGAGCCTCATTTCGCCTACATTAAAAATGCTCTGAGTTAGAATATCATCCACACTCGGGCACCAAGATGGACAAGACCAATCCTTATTCGCAGGAACTACCTTCATTTTTACGTGTGATCCTGATTTCTCTTAAGTTCAAAATACTCCGAATGTGGACATCATCCACACTCAGGGGCTTAGTTGCAAACTTGATTTCTCCTAAGTTAAAACTGCTCCGGGTGAGGATATCATCCACACCCGGGCAGCAAAATGGACAGGACCATCATTGTTCGCAGGAGCTACCTTCATTTTTAGCTCTGAACCTCATGTTGCTTAAGTTAAAACTACTCCGAGTGAGGACTTCGTACATACTCCGGGACTTAGCTACGACTAATTAATCGCCTAAGTATTTTGGTGCTCCCTGCATGTCGAACACTCGAAGATCCAAAAGTAGAATGAAGATAAAGCAAATAGAATCGGCATTCTGTTTGAAGCAAAAGTACGGATAGCGGGAGCATCAGGCTCACTCAAAGTTTACGATTACAGCAACCACTTAGCATACCGAGGAAAATCAAGTTTAAAGTTCCTTATCCGAGAATCACTCAGAGGACGATGGAACCATTGCGTCAACTAAGGTGCAAAGGTCAATGCCGGCTGCAATCCGAGTGGCAGCCTTCATGAACATCTCCATGAAGTCATGGAACTTGGTGTTCTTCCTGTTGATGACCTTGAGGGACTTCAGTTTCTCCTCGTCCACTCTTCTACAATGGATGCGGCCGAGCGAAAGGGCGATGTAGGCTCCAACTCGGGCTGCCAATTTCTTCTAGGGTTGCATTCGGCTTGGCACCTCCTTCACTCAGTTGAGGATAGAATACAAACCCTTCGATAATTCCTTGCCAAGCGTGACTTCTTGGTCGATGTCCAGGACAGCTGAGCTAATCCATTTGAAGTAGACGAGCACTTGCTTCATGCGCTCTTCCAATCGGAGAAGGGCGAGGGTTGAGCTATCCTTGAGAAGTTGTCGCAACGGATCTAGCTCCTTCTCGATTCTCTCGGTCTCTTCCCCGACGTCAACGCAGAATTATGGACACGGTAAGGTGAAGAAAGAAATCAGAGGTGAACCAAATGTCGAAGCAATGCAAAATTCACTCGGGTCGCTGGCTTACCTCTATGCTTCTCACTCGCCTCATTGCTGAACTCCTCAACAAATTGTTGTTAGACATATTTCTCCATATGTGGTTTTGGTAAATGATGACAATCCCTATGGACTAATGGTTGCCTTCAGTTATATTCGAAGGATTTGTCCATAGGCACTTCTTGAAGTCCATGTGTTGGTTTCAAGGAGTTTATATGATGACCAAAGTTTGTATTCAAGGTATTATCTAAAGAATGGTCATAAAGACACAAGGTTTATCAAGACTAAGCCAAAGAGTAAATTAAGTTGATCAACACACAAAGCGTACAAGATGTACTGAGAGGGATCAAGTGATCCCATGGTATGGTAAGCATTGCCCATTACGCTTTTGTGTACTAACCCATGCTCTTCGTGAGAGTTCTATGTGGGGTTAAGTGTGTTTCCATGGGCTTGAGTAAAGAGGAATATATCATACAACCCATGAGGTATGAAATCAAGTGGAGATCGTCATCAAGATTGTGGTGTGCAAGTTCAAGTGGAGCATCACGAAGATATCTTGCTTGTTGCTTGTCGTCGATTGTGGTGGCAATGGACTTGTGAAGATGTGTTGAAGAGTGTCTCACTCATAGTGGATTATGGGGGAGAAATTTACAAGTCTTCATCAAGCTAGCACAATCAAGAAAGGTGGTCCATCTTGAGGAAGTCAAGAACGTCATCATCTAGCTCAAGTGGACTATGTGTAAGGTATAGGTTTGTCCTTGATAGATAGATTGACGTACTGTCAAGGGGGTCTCAAGTGGGTAGCTTGATCGTATCGTTTGTTGAGAGATCAATACATCTTCATCCTTGCATCATCTTTCTTGGTTCTTGTTTGGTGGTTCTCTTTGTGAGTTTTAGAGCTTATGGTCATCTTTAAGCTCGACTTCATCGAAAACGGAGTTCATGTGCATCTTGTATGATGTTTTTGATGTTGGATTTTTTGCCGATTCTTCATTCATAGAGGTTTCACATCTCTATATCATTGGCATTTTCATAACATCATGTTCTTAAGATGGAGTTGTTGGATAGCTCTTGTCATCCTGAATCCAACAAGCTTGAGTTTTCTCAATTCGTAGCTCGTATGCGAAAGTTATGGAAGTTCTAGGGAGGTTCTCTATTCCAAACGGTAGTACCGCTTCGTGGAGTGGTACTACATCTTATCACCAGTAGTACCGCCCGATTCAGCGGTAGTACCACTCAGAGCGGTAGTGCTCCTGCTAGTACTGCTGGCATGTACCGCTGCTATGATGTGCGAACCCTTTTGTGGTCGAACTTTGTGGTAGTGATGGGCGGTAGTACCGCCCGCAGGGCGGTACTACCACTTGTTACTACCGCTCTAAGCGGTGCTATAGGCCCTGCCTCCTCTCTGTTCGACCTCCCTGTGCCTGAGCGGTAGTACCGCTCACTCTGAGCGGTACTACCTCTTATCACCAGTGGTACCACTCCCACGAGCGGTAGTACCGCTCTGGCTCGAGCTGAGGTGGTGGGTGACGGGCAGATTCCTTCACCCCCTATAAAAGGGGGTCTTCTTCCCCAATGGTTTTCTATCCGTTAAGCTCATGGTCTTCCCCCATTGTTGACCTTCTTCGAGCTTGCTAACTCTCAATCCCTCCAATGATTCTTGCTAGTTCTCGAGGGAAAAGAGAGAGGAGATCTAGATCCAAATTTCCACCAATCACTTTCTCCTCTATGTGAGGGGAACCCCTTGGATCTAGATCTTGGAGTTCTTCGTGTTCTTCTTCGTTCTTCCTCTATTTTTCTTCCATAACATTAGTTGTTGTGGAAGGATTTGGGAGAGAAGTACTTGGGCACTCCATGTGCCCTTGCCATTGCATTTGGTGCATAGGTTTGAGTTCTCCACGGTGATACGTGGAGGTGAAGTTTGAGAATCTTATTACCCTTAGGTGCTTGGTACCCTAGAGATTGTTCTTCGTGGATGCTTTGGCGTCCTAGAAGCTTGGTGGTGCCTCGGAGCTCAATCATTATGGTGTAAATCTCCGGGCAAGCGTCGGGGTCTCCATTTAGGTTGTGGAGATTGCCCCGAGCATTTGAGGTCATCTCGGAGCCACAGTCCATTTTGGTGAAGATTTGTGGTGTTGTTGGGAGCCTCCAATTAAGTTGTGAAGATTGCCCCAACCTTGTTTGTACGGGTTCGGTGACCACCCTCAAGGGTCCCTTAGTGGAATCACGACACCTTGCATTGTGTGAGTGTGTGAGGAGATTACGGTGGCCTTAGTGGCATCTTGGGGAGCGTTGTGCCTCCACATCGCTCCAAACGGAGATTAGCATCCACAAGGGTGTGAACTTCGGGATACATCATCGTTTCCGCGTGCCTCGGTTATCTCTTACCCGAGCCTTTTACTTATGCACTTTACTTTCTGATAGCTATATTGTTTCTTGTTATATATCTTGCTATCACTTAGTTGTTTATCTTGCTTTGCATAAGTTCTTGGTGCACATAGGTGAGCCTAGTTGTTTTAGGTTTTTTGTTTGAAAAATTAAACGTTAGTTTTATTCCGCATTTTTTCAAGCCCAAACCGTACTTATTTTAAAGCGCCTATTCACCCCCCTCCAGGCGACATCCACGTCCTTTCAACTGCTCCAGTTCGAGCCATTTGGAAGATACGTGTTTGAGCTTGGATTCCCACTTGCTGTAATGATTCTTCATCTTAGCAAGCTCCTCTTTGGACTTCTTTGTAGGAGCTTCCAAGGTTTTATTCTCCTCCTCGAGCTTCTCGAGTGACTTCAACTTATCGTCGACCACCCTGATCTTCCGATTGGCCTCCTTCTAAGCAAACACCAGTTATGTGTCCTTCTTGTGAAGGGATTCCCTCATGGTGTCTAAAGAAACACAAGTCCTTAGCCTCTGAGCAAGTTGATGGTTTTCGCTATGGACATCTGATAAAGTAGTTTCAGTTGGACAGGGAGAAAGAACAAACGCTAAGGTAGTCACGCGGAATGTTCTTACCTCCGAGTGAGCGCATCCCCTGCTCCAAGCGTGCGCTCCTGATCTTCTCGGCTTCCAGCCAGGGGCGCAGGTCATGCACCTCCTTCTCCATGGATTATAGCGGCTCCCAAGCTCACAGACATTCTGCCAATAAGAAACACATAAAAGACATTGATCAAACTTCACAATGGAAACTCTAAGGCTACCTCTGACTCTTCAATCGACGGCGACTACACCCAGTGCGTGAGCTCAGCACACCCCCACTAGAATAATAAAGAGATAGCTAAAAGGTTTTGTACCCTGAAGGTTTATGTCCAATCAATGCAGAAACTAAGATTATCACCGACTACTTCAGTCAACGGCAGTCTCGGGGACTACACCCAGTGGGTGCCCTCGGCGTTCTCCCACTCGAAAAGAACACTCAATGGGTGTGCCCCGCACAAACCCACTCAGGAAATAAAATAAAAAACACACACAAAGAAAAAATCCCGACTGAAACATGTACTTACAAGAGTACTTACTCGGACGTTCTTCTTCAAGGCCTTGCTGGCATCATCCGCCTCCTTCACTTGTTTGTTCATAAACTCCAGCTGGATCAGGCCCTCCTTTCTCACGCCCACCTGGTCCCCTGGGACATTGTGTTGTTATGTCTCCAATGTATCTATAATTATTTATTGTTCCGTGCTGATATATTGTCATTCTAGGATACTTTTTGGATCATAATTCACCAATTTATATTATTTTTGAGAACTAACCTATTGACCCAGTGTCCAGTGTCAGTTGATGTTTTCGGCGTTGTTTTTGCTTTTCAGGCTTACATCACCAAATGAAGTTCAGTTCCCACGAAACTTTTTTATGATTTTTTCTGGACCAAAAGAAGACCTAGAAGCTTCGGGAGAAGGCCGAATGCCACACCAGGGAGGCACAAGCCAATAGGACGCGGCCAGGGGGTCGGCGTGCCTTGATGGCTTGTCCCTCCCTTGTGGCCCCACTACCTCCGTTGTGTCGCCTATAAATTGACATGTATTCCAAAAACCCTAAAAATCATCGCCAAACACTTTTTCCACCACCTGAAGTCTTTGTTCCATGGCGATCCCATTTGGAGCTCCATTCCGTCACCCAACCAGATGGGGGAACGATCATGGAGGGCCTCTTCATCAACCTTGCTGCCCTCTCTCTCTCTCTCTACGGCCTATGAGTAGTTCACCATAGACCTACGGGTTCATAGTTAGTACCTAGATGGCTATATCCCTCTCTCTCTCTTGATCTTCAATACAATGATTATCGCATCTTCGCTTTGATCTATCTGATGTAATTCTTTTGTATGATGTGTTTGTTGGGATCCGATGAATTGTGGGTTTATGTTGAGATTATTCATGAAAATTATTTGAGTCTTCTTTGAGTTTTATGATTCTTATTTGCATGATCATCATAGCATCGTAATTCTCTCTGATCTATTGAATTGCTTTGGTGAAATAGTTTGGTATTTCTTCAGTGAGAGGGATGCGTTGTAGTGGGTTCAACCTGATTAGTTTCTATATCCCAATGATAGAACGAGACAAGTTGCGTCTTTGTTTTGTTGCCAGTAAGGATGAAATGATGGGGTTCATTCATATTGATTGAGTTTACTTTATCTATGTCATGTAATCGTTCTCCAAACATTACTCTGTTTGTCATGAAGTTAATACGTAGAGAGGCAAGCATAAAAGCACTCTTGAAGTGGATAAATAGTAGTAGGTGCACGCAGGAGTCAGCCTATTTGCTTATGGACGTGATGCCTCTATACACATGATCATTGTCGTAAATCGCATAATTATCATCTTTTCTGCCAATTGCCCAACAGTAATTTGTTTACCCACCAAATGTTGCTTTCATGAGAGATGCCACTAGAGAAAACTATGGCCCTAGGGTCTATTCACTTATATATTGAGAAAACTTATAATTTCCTCACTATTCTAATTTGTCTTTTATTTTATTTTGCAAGTTACTATTCTCTACAATTATCTACACCCTCATTTTCTTGCAACTAACGAGATCAAGGTGATTGACAACCCTCTTGTTCGCGTTGGGTGCAAGTTGTTTGCTCTTTTGTGTGGAGCCGTTGAAGACTGTTGAGTATTTATATTCCTATTGGTTTGATAAACCTTGGTTTCTTAACTTAGGGAAATACTTACCCATATCATGCTGCAATTACTCATTCCTCTTCACGGAAAACCCAACACAAATCACAAGTATCAGGAAGGATTTCTGGCGTCATTACCGGGGAATATAATCACCAACTATCAAGTAACTTCACACAAATTATCATTCACTTCTTGTTTTTATTTTTTTAATATTTAGCTTACTTCAAAAAAACAAAATTACAAAAATATTTACCTTTGCTTGTCACTAATTTGCTTTTTTGTTCTCTTGTTCACTTGTCCTGCCTATTAATTTGCTTGCTCGGTCACCATGTCTTAAGATACTACTAAGTTGTGTCACTTCTCAAATGCTAATAATAATTATTTTATTAGTACTCTGCTACATCTCAAACAACAGCGCCAGAAATTGAGACGTTGACGGAGACTTGCTTGCGTTGGTTTTTCCCTTGAAGAGGAAAGGGTGATGCAGCCCAGGAGCAGTAAGTCTTTCCCTCAGTTTGAGAACCAAGGTATCAATACAGTAGGAGAATCTCGTCAAGTCCAGAGTACCTGCGCAAACACAAACGAGCTTGCACCCAACGCTATAAAGGGTTTGTCAATCCCTTCAAGATTGATTGCAAAGTGAGATCTGAAGGCGGAAAGTGCAACGAAGTAAAAGAGTAAGGCTTAAAATATGGTGTGAAGTAGACCCGGGGGCCACAGTGTTCACTAGAGGCTTCTCTCAAAATAGCAAATATTACGGTGGGTGAACAAATTACTGTCGAGCAATTGATAGAACCGCGCAAAGTCATGACGATATCTAAGGCAATGATCATACATATAGGCATCACGTCCGAAACAAGTAGACCGATACTTTCTGCATCTACTACTATTACTCCACACATCGACCTCTATCCAGCATGCATCTAGTGTATTGAGTTCATGACAAACAGAGTAACGCCTTAAGAAATATGACATGATGTAGAGGGATAAACTCAAACCAATGATGAAAACCCCATCTTTTTACCCTTGATGGCAACAGCACGATGCGTGCCTCGCTACCCCTTCTGTCACTGGGTGAGGTCACCACACGGTATGAACCCAAAACCAAGCACTTCTCCCATTGCTAGAATCATAGATCAAGCTGGCCAAATAAAACCCACAACTCGAAGAGAATTACAAGGATATGAAATCATGCATATAAGAGATCGGAAGAGACACAAATAAGATTCATAGATAATCTGATCATAAATCCACAATTCATCGGATCTCGACAAATACACCGCAAAAGAAGATTACATCGGATAGATCTCCATGAAGATCATGGAGAACTTAGTATTGAAGATCCAAGAGAGAGAAGAAGCCATCTAGCTACTAGCTATGGACCTGTAGGTGTATGGTGAACTACTCACGCATCATCGGAGAGGTCATGGTGTTGATGAAGAAGCCCTCCGTATCCGAATCCCCCCTCCGGCAGGGCACCAGAACGTGCCCCAGATGGGATCTTGCGGAGACAGAAGCTTGCGGCGGCAGAAAAATACATTCGATGATCTCCGTCGTGGTTTAAAATTTTTAGGGAATTTATAGGAGGAAGAAGTAGGGCAGGGGAGCCACGGGGAGCTCACAAGCCTGCTAGGCCCGGCCGCCCCCCCTAGGCCGGGCCTGGTGGGCTTGTGACCTCCTCCGAGGTCCCCTGCCTTGGTTCTCAAGTCTCCTGCGTGTCTTCTATTATGGAAAAATCATTCCGCGGGTTTTATTCCGTTTGGACTCCGTTTAAAATCCTCCTCTGAAAAGGGTTAGAAACACAGAAAAACAGGAACTGGCACTTGGCATTGAGTTAATAAGTTAGTCCCAAAAAAGATATTAAAGGCATACAAAACATCCAAAGTTTGACAAGATAATAGCATGAAACCATCAAAAATTATAGATACGTTGGAGACGTATCAAGCATCCCCAAGCTTAACTCCTGCTCGTCCTCGAGTAGGGAAGTGATAAAGACTGAATTTTTGATGTCGAATGCTACCTAGCATAGGTGTACTTTGTAACTTCTTTCGTGTGACATGAATGTTCAGATCCGTTAGATTCAAAACAATAGTTTGCTATTAACATGAAAACAATAATACTTCAAGCAAACTAGCAAGGTAATCACAAACTTTCAAAATAACAAGGCCAAAGAAAGTTATCCCTACAAAATCATATAGTCTGGCCATGCTCCATCATCCTCACAAAACTAATTTAAATCATGCACAACCCTGGTATTGGCCAAGTAATTGTTTTCGCAATCTTACTTTCTCAAACTTTTTATAACTATCACGCAATACATGAGCGTGATCCATGGATATAACACTATAGGTGGAATAGAGTGTGGTGGTGGTTGTGTGACAAAAAAGGAGGAGATGGTTGCATTGACTCGGCGTATCAAAGGGCTATAGAGATGCCCATTAATAGATATCAACGTGAATGAGTAGGGATTGCCATACAAAGATGCACTAGAGCTATAAGTATGTGAAAGCTCAAAAGGATAACTAGTGGGTGAGCATCCAACTTGCTTGCTCAAGAAGACCTAGGGCAATTTTGAGGAAGCCCATCATTGGAATATACAAGCCAAGTTATATAATAAAGATTCCCACTAGCATATGGTGGTGATGAAACAAGAGGTTCTCAATCATGAAGAACATGGTGCTATTATGAAGCACAAGTGTGGAAAAAGATAGTAGCATTGTCCCTTCTATCTTTTTCTCTCTTTTTTCATTTGGGCTCTTGGGCCACCTCTCTTTTTTCCTTTTTTTTATTTGGGCTCTTTGGCCTCTTTTTTTATTTCCTCACACGGGGCAATGCTCTAATAATGATGATCATCACACTTTTTTTACTCACATCTCAAAGCTCAGAACGATGATGACTCTATAGGAAAGGCCTCCGGCAGTATACCAGGATGTGCAACGATCTAGCTTGGCGTATGACGTTGGAACATCTCGCTAGCTATCTTACGATCATGCAATGGCAATATGAGAGTGACGGTACAAGTCATGAGACGTAACGGTGGAAGTTGCATGGCAATATATCTCGGAATGGCTATGAAAATGCCAGAGTAGGTAGGTATGGTGGCTGTTTTGAGGAAGGCATATGGTGGGTTTGTGTACCGGCGAAAATTGCGAAGCACTAGAGAGGCTAGCAATGGTGGAAGGTGAAAGTGCATCTATACCATGGACTCACATTAGTCATGAAGAACTCACATACTTGTTGCGAAAGTTTTTATTAGTAATCGAAACAAAGTACTAAACGCATACTCCTAGGGGAAGGGTTGGTAGGTGTTAACCATCGCGCGATCCCGACCTCAACACAAAGTATGACAATCAATAGATCAATTATGCTCCGACTTCCTAACATAGCGGTTCACCATACGTGCATGCTACGGGAATCACTAACTTCAACACAAGTATTTCTAGATTCACAACACCCTACTAACATAACTCTTAATATTACCAAATCCATGTCTCAAAACTAATTTAGAGGAATCATGACTTACCTTGCTACTCAATGCACATGAATATGGAGGTTTTTGTATCCTCTTTGGGTACCTATCACCTTTGGGACTACTTTCATAGCATAAGCCAACTACCAAGTCATGCATCGCCGTGCTCTAAAAGATCTAAGTGAAGCACAATGAGCATTCTAGCAAAATCACGATGAGTGCATGTCTCTCTCAAAAGGTGTGCAGCAAGGATGATTGTGACACAACAAAAAGAAAAGACTCCTCAGATACAAGACGCTCCAAACTAAACACATATCATGTGGTGAATAGAAATATAGCTCCAAGTAATGTTTCTGATGGATTCAAGACGAAAGAGGGGATGCCTTCCCAGGGCATCCCCAAGCTTACGCTTTTTGGTGTCCTTGAATTTGGCTTGGGATTCCTTGGGCATCCCCAAGCTTGAGTTCTTTCCACTCCTTATCTCTTTGTCCATGAGAACATCACCCAAAACTTCAAAATTTCACAACACAAAACTTAAACAGAAACTCGTGATATCATTAGCACAAGAAAACAAACTACCACCTCTTTAGGTACTGTAGCAATTTTGATTTATTTTTATATTGGTGTTAGGTTACTGTATTCTCACTTTTCCATGGATAGTACCCTCCCCCCTGATACTATCCATAGTTCCATCAGAACAAGCAAGCAACTAGACAAAAACAGAATTTGTCAAAAATAGACCAGTCTGTAGCAATCTGTATACTACGTATACTTATGGTACCTCAACAATTCTGAACATTTACGAAAGCTTGGGAAAAAGGCATATCAACCAGCAGCAAAAAGAATCAACTCAAAAGCTCTTTCTGAATAAAAATGAAAAATAATTTCGTGAGGGAAAAGTTTCTGTTCTTTTCCAGCAGGATCAAACAACCAACACCAAACTAGTCATAAAGGTTTTGCTTGGCTCAAACACAAAAAGAAACACAAAAAACACAATCATAACAGAATTATGAAGGTGTGTATGCAACAAAACAAAAAAAAAAGATAAATTCATTGGGTTGCCTCCCAACAAGCGCTATTGTTTAACGCCCTTAGCTAGGCATTGATAATTCAATGATGCTCACAAAAAGATAAGAATTGAAGCACAACGAGAGCATCAAAAAGCATGTGAAAATCACATCTAAGTCTAACATACTTCCTATGCATAGGCATTTTATAGGAAAACAGATTGTCAAGACAACCAATAGTTACCATATGCAAGGAACAAGAAAGAGACAATAGCAATCTCAACATAATGAGAGGTGATTTGGTAACATGAAAGTTTCTACCACAATATTTTCCTCTCTCAGAGCAATTACATGTGGGATCATATTCAAATTCAACAATATAGCTATCAAAAAGGATATTCTTTTCATGATCCTCATGCATGCAAAGTTGACGCCCTTCAAAAATAGTGGGATTATCATCAACTGAAGTCATGACTTCTCCAAACCCACTTTCAATATTATTGCAAATATCATAATCATCATGAGGCTTAAACAAATTTTCAAGATCATAAGAAAAAATTTCACCCCAATCACGATCATTGCAACAAGTAGTGGACATAGCAAAACTAGTATCCCCAAGCTTAGGGTTTTGCATATTTTTAGCATGATTGTCACTAATAGAATTCATAGTGAAACCATTGCAGTCATGCTTTTCATTCAAGGACCCTCGTGAATCACTTCATAAATTTCTTCATCACGATTTTCGGATTCATGCATCTCAAACAAAACTCCATAGAGAAAGTCAAGTGCACTCAACTCACTAGCAATTGGATCAACATAATTGGATCTCTTAAAGAGATTAGCAAGTGGATGAGGATCCATATCAATAGATTTTCAGCAAGCGAAGATGCAAGCATGTTGAAGGCACATAGCACACAAGCAAAGGAAAGGCAAACGAAAAATGCAAATACTTTTTTGTAATTTTTTCTTTTTTCAGAAGTGGGGGAGAGGAAAACGAGAGACAAAAAAGTAAATGCAAGAGATGAGTTTGCGACACTTACTTGGATGAGTTCTTGACTTGATCCTCCCCGGCAACGGCGCCAGAAATCCTTTTGCTACTTCTCAAACAACAGCGCCAGAAATTGACATGTTGACGGAGACTTGCTTGCATTGGTTTTTCCCTTGAAGAGGAAAGGGTGATGCAACACAGGAGTAGTAAGTATTTCTCTCAGTTTGAGAACCAAGGTATCAATCCAGTAGGAGAATCTCGTCAAGTCCAGAGTACCTGCGCAAACACAAACGAGCTTGCACCCAACGCTATAATGGGGTTATCAATCCCTTCAAGATTGATTGCAAAGTGAGATCTGAAGGCGGAAAGTGCAACAAAGTAAAAGAGTAATGCTGAAAATATGGTATGAGTAGACCCGGGGGCCATAGTGTTCACTAGAGGCTTCTCTCAAAATAGCAAATATTAAGGTGGGTGAACAAATTACTGTCGAGCAATTGATAGAACCGTGCAAAGTCATGACGATATCTAAGGCAATGATCATACATATAGGCATCACGTACGAAACAAGTAGACCGATACTTTCTGCATCTACTACTATTACTCCACACATCGACCGTTATCCAGCATGCATCTAGTGTATTGAGTTCATGACGAACAGAGTAACGCCTTAAGAAAGATGACATGATGTAGAGGGATAAACTCAAACCAATGATGAAAACCCCATCTTTTTATCCTTGATGGCAACAACACGATCCGTGCCTCGCTGCCTCTTCTGTCACTAGGTGAGGTCACCGCATGGTTTGAACCCAAAACCAAGCACTTCTCCCATTGCAAGAATCATTGATCAAGTTGGCCAAACAAAACCCACAACTCGAAGAGAATTACAAGGATATGAAATCATGCATATAAGAGATCAGTAGAAACTCAAATAAGATTCATAGATAATCTAATCATAAATCCACAATTCATCGGATCTCGACAAACACACCGCAAAAGAAGATTACATCGGATAGATCTCCATGAAGATCATGGAGAACTTTGTATTGAAGACCCAAGAGAGAGAAGAAGCAATCTAGCTACTAGTTATGGACCCGTAGGTCTATGGTGAACTACTCACGCATCATGAGAGAGGTCATGGTGTTGATGAAGAAACCCTCCGTATCCGAATACCCCCTCCGACAGGGCACCAGAACGTGCCCCAGATGGGCTCTTGCGGAGACAGAAGCTTGCAGCGGCGAAAAAGTACTTTCGATGATCTCGTTCGTGGTTTCAGATATTTAGGGAATTTATAGGCGGAAGAAGTAGGGCAGGGGAGCCACGGGGAGCTCACAAGCCTGCTAAGCCCGGCCCCCCTAGGTTGGGCCTGGTGGGCTTGTGACCTCCTCCGAGGTCCCCTGCCTTGGTTCTCAAGTCTCCTGCGTGTCTTCTGTTATGGAAAAAATCATTCCACGGGTTTTATTCCGTTTGGACTCCATTTAAAATCCTCCTCTGAAAAGGGTCAAAAACACGGAAAAAAACAGGAACTGGCACTTGACACTGAGTTAATAAGTTAGTCCCAAAAAAGATATAAAAGGTATACAAAACATCCAAAGTTTGACAAGATAATAGGATGAAACCATCAAAAAATATAGATACGTTGGAGACGTATCATACTCCTATACCACCCGCCACTAGTGCGGAGGCTTTTGATACTAATGCTGCATTGCTGAATCTTGTCATGAAAGAACAGTTTTTGGGAAGTCCTAATGAGGATCCCGCGGCTGATCTTAATACCTTTGTTGAACTTTGTGATCTGCAAAAGAAAAAGGACATGGGTAATGATATTGTAAAATTAAAATCATTTCCTTTTCACTAAGATATAATGCTAAGGCTTGGTTTTCATATTTACCACATAATAGTATTAGAACATGGGATAAGTGTAAAGATGTTTTTATTGCCAAGTATTTTCCTCCTGCTAAGATCATCTCCCTTAGAAATAAAATAATGAATTTTAAACAGCATGATCATGAACATGTTGCATAAGCTTGGGATAGGATGAAATTAATGATTAGAAATTGCCCTACTCATGGTCTAAACTTGTGGATGACTATCCAAAACTTCTATGTTGGACCAAACTTTATATCTAGCAATCTTCTAGATTCTGCCTAGGGATGGGAAGTGGGTCCCATTTAATCCCATTTAAACCCACTTATTATCTAGTAGTTCAAAAATTTGTTTTTTTCCGAGGAAAATGAACTATGAAGCTTGAAAAAGCTAAATAAACGGGACTTGTCGCTGCCACTTATTTGCCATTTACATCCCTAATTCTGCCGCAGGTGGTACCTTCATAGAGGTGACCTTAGGAGAGTCCACCAAACTTCTGGAAAACAACATCGCCAACTATGCTCAATGGCATACCAAAAGAGCTCCAACTGGTAAGAGGGTAAATTTTGTAGAGGAAATCGCTACTTTGAGTGAAAAAATGGATGCTCTTATGAATTTGGTTGCTAATAAAAATGCTCATGTTGATCCTAATGATAGGCCCTTGTCTACTTTAATTGAGAAAAATTATAATGCCATTTACGTGAATTTTATCTCACGAAATAATTTCAATAACAATGCATATAGAGGTAATTACAATGCTAGGCCAAATCCCAGTAATTCCACTAGTGGTTACGGTAATTCTTATGGCAATTCTTATGTAAATCCTTCTACCGATAATAATAAGTTCTCCTTTGATCTTGAAAACACCATTCAAGAATTCATTAATTCTCAAACGGTTTTCAATACTATGGTAGAGGAAAAGCTATATATGATCGATACTTTGGCTAAAAACATGGATAGAATTGCTCTTGATGTAGAAACTATTAAAAGTAAAGCTTTGCCATCCAAGCATGATTTTAATGAGACTATTAAATCTATCCAAACATCTATGAATGAAAGTAAGGAAAGGACCGCTAAGTTGAAAGTTAAGCATCAATTCCTAGAAAAAGCTCTCCCACTCGTTTTTTTACTGAAATCATGATGAATATCTTAAAATGATTGTCACTTCTCCTATTGAATCGTTATCTACTTATCTGAATACAAATGATAAAGGTACTGGAGATGAGTCAACTTTAGCTAGAGAGCATCCCATTTGCTTGGAGGGTGATGATTGTAATGCTAAAACTGAAAAAATGGGTTTGGAAAGGTCAAACCTTTAACTAGTGATGTTCCCACTATATTGGATTACAAGGACTTTAATTATGAAAGTTGGTCTTTAGTATAATTTATTTTCTTGTTAAAATCCAGCATTATCTCACCCAATGCTTATGAACAAAACAAGGCTTTCACTAATCATATAGTGGAAGCAATGATAAAAGCATATGATGAGATAGTGGAACTTGAAGTTTCTATTCCTAGAAAATTGCATGAAGAGTGGGAACTGCTACGGCAACAAAAGTCCTTCCCCGGCAACGCCAGGAATTCTTCTTGCTACTTCTCTTGTTTGCATCGGTTTTTCCCTTGAAGAGGAAAGGGTGATGCAGCACAGGAGCAGTAAGTATTTCCCTCAGTTTGAGAACCAAGGTATCGATCCAGTAGGAGGGTCTCGTCAAGTCCAGAGTACCTGTGCAAACACAAACAAGCTTGCACCCAACGCTTCAAAGGGGTTGTCAATCCCTTCAAGATTGTTTGCAAAGTGAGATCGGAAGGCGAAAAGTGCAACGAAGTAAAAAAGTGTAAGGCTGAAAATATGGTGTGGAGTAGACCCGGGGGCCATGGTGTTCACTAGAGGCTTCTCTCAAAATAGCAAATATCACGGTGGGTGAACAAATTACTGTCGAGCAATTGATAGAACCGCGCAAAGTCATGACGATATCTGAGGCAATGATCATACATATAGGCATCACGTCTGAGACAAGTAGACCGATACTTTCTGCATCTACTACTATTACTCCACCCATCAACGGCTATCCAGCATGCATCTAGTGTATTGAGTTCATGACGAACAGAGTAACGCTTTAAGCAAGATGACATGATGTAGAGGGATAATCTCAAACCAATGATGGAAACCCCATCTTTTTACCCTTGATGGCAAAACCATGATGCGTGCCTCGCTACCCCTTTTGTCACTGGGCGAGGTCACCGCACGGTATGAACCCAAAACCAAGCACTTCCCCCATTGCAAGAATCATAGATCTAGTTGGCCAAACAAAACCCACAACTCGAAGAGAATTACAAGGATATGAAATCATGCATAAGAGAGATCAGAAGAAACTCAAATAAGATTCATAGATAATCTGATCATAAATCCACAATTCATCGGATCTCGACAAACACATCGCAAAAGAAGATTACATCGGATAGATATCCATGAAGATCATGGAGAACTTTGTATTTAAGATCCAAGAGAGAGAAGAAGCCATCTAGTTACTAGCTATGGACCCGTAGGTCTATGGTGAACTACTAATGCATCATCGGAGAGGTCATGGTATTGATGAAGAAGCCCTCCATATCTGAATCCCCCCTCCGGCAGGGCACCAGAACGTGCCCCAGATGGGATCTTGCGGAGACAGAAGGTTCCGGCGGCGGAAAAGTACTTTTGATGATCTCCTGATTTTTTGTGGAAATTTTGGGGATATATAGGCGCAAAACCTAGGGCAAAGGAGGTCATGGGGGCCCACAAGCCTGAGGGCCGCGGCCTCCCCCCTGGCCGCGGGGTGGGGGCTTTTGGGGCCCCTGGGGACTGATACGTCTCCATCGTATCTACTTTTCCAAACTCTTTTGCCCTTGTTTTGGACTCTAATTTGCATGATTTGAATGGAACTAACATGGACTGACGCTGTTTTCAGCAGAATTGCCTTGGTGTTGTTTTTGTTCAGAAATGAAAGTTCTCGGAACGTCCTGAAAATTTACGGAGAATATTTCTGGAAAATATGAAAAATACCTGCGCAAAGATCCATCGAAGGGGATGGGCCAGTGGGCCACAAGCCGTGTAGCCGCCACCCCCCTGGTGGCGGCTAGCAAGCTTGTGGGGCCCACGTGGCCCTGCCGCCCCCAAACTCAGCTCTATAAATTCACTTCCGTCCTAGAAAAAATCAATAGAGAAGATTTCGTCGTGTCTACGATACGGAGGCGCCGCCACATCCTGTTCTTCATCTTGAGGGCAGATCTGGAGTCCGTTTTGGGCTCCGGAGAGGGGAAATCGTCGCCATCGTCATCATCAACCTTCTTCCCTCACCACTTCCATGAAGCTCTTCATCGTTCGTGAGTAATCTATTCATAGGCTCGCTGGGCGGTGATGAGTAGGATGAGATCTATCATGTAATCGAGCTAGTTTTGACGGGGATTGATCCCTAGTATCCACTATGTTCTGAGATTGATGTTGCTACTACTTTGCCATGCTTAATGCTTGTCACTAGGGCCCGGGTGCCATGATTTCAGATCTGAAATTATTATGTTGTCACCAATATATGTGTGTTTTAGATCCGATCTTGCAAGTTGTAGTTACCTACTATGTGTTATGACCCGGCAACCCCGGAGTGACAATAACCGGAACCACTCCCTGTGATGACCATAGTTTGAGGAGATCATGTGTTCACCAAGTGCTAATGCGTTGGTCCGGTTCTTTATTAAAAGGAGAACCTTAATATCCCGTAGTTTCCTTTTGGACCCCGCTGCCACGGGAGGGATGGACAATAGATGGCATGCAAGTTCTTTTCCCTAAGCACGTATGACGACACACGAAATGCATGCCTACATCACATTGACGAACGGGAGCTAGCCACATATCCCTCCGTGTTATAACTGTTGCATGATGAATATCATCCAAACAAATCAACGACCCATTGCCTACGAGTTTGTCCCACTGCTGCTGTTGTTACTTGTCTTGCTCTACTGCTGTTACTACTGTTGCTGCTGTTGTTACTTGTCTTGCTCTGCTGCTGTTACTACTGTTGCTGCTGCTGTTACTTGTCTTGCTCTGCTGCTGTTACTACTGTTGCTACTTGCTACTACTGTCACTACTGATGTTCCTTGCCACTGCTGCTACTCGTCACACTGTTGCTACCTGCTACAATACTTTTCTGGCACCGTTGATACAATCCTTAGGAATAGTCTCCCGTCAACAGATCGTTTCTGACACCGTTGTTATCATACTACTTTGCTGTTGATACTTTGCTTGCAGATATTAATCTTTCAAGTGTGGTTGAATTTTACACATTTAGCTGCTAATAATTGGGAGTATCCTCTCACTTCCTCCTGGCGAATCAACAAATTTGGGTCGAATACTCTACCCTCGAAAATTGCCTCGATCCCACGCGCTGGTGGGTCATTGCAAGACAATTTATAATTGTTGAGCAATCGAGAATAGCATTTGTCTAGCCATTGCCAGAGATCTTCTAAACAACATTTTTCTGGCGCCGTTGTCGGGGAAGCGATTGCTATATTCTCTGAGTCACTTGGGATTTATATCTGCTGGTCACTATGAAGAATCTGATGGATCCAAAAACCAGAGTTTTGCCCTCAACTACGAGGGGAGGTAAGGAATTGTCATCTAGCTCTGCACTTGATTCACCTTCAGTTATGAGTAAGTTTGCGACATCACCTCCTGCTAGAAATTTTGATATGTCGCTTGTGCTTGATGATGCTTATGATACTGCTTTGCCTGATACTGCTAGAGATGATATGCCTGATACTGCTAGAGATGCTATGCCTGATACTGCTAGAGATGTTATGCCTGATACTGCTTTGCCTGATACTACTAGAGATGCTATTTTGCCTGATGATGCTATGCTTGATACTGCTAGAGATACTACTTTGCCTGATGTTCCACTAGGGGTATTTCTTCATGCTCATATTGCTAGAGTTACTGCCAATGCTCGTGATGCTTCTGAAACTGCCGATACTATTGAGATAGAACCTGCTTTTGCTCCTGCTAGATCTAGCTCTCCTAGATATGAATTGCCTGATATACCTAAGGGTTACGTTATGGAGGGAGAGATAGCTGAGGATTTTCTTGCGTGTAAGGATGCCTATGACGCTGAGAAATTACTTCTCAAGTGGAAGGAAAAATCTCTGAAAGCTAGGATGAAATACGACCCAGAGTTTGCCACTTCACCTATCTTTATCACCGATAAGGATTATGAATTCTCTGTCGACCCTGAAATAATCTCTCTAGCCGAATCTGATCCTTTCCACGGTTATGAGTCTGAGACGGTCGTAGCCCATCTTACGAAACTACACTGTATAGCCACCCTTTTCACGAGTGAGTAGAAGATCCGCTACTACTATATCCTTATGTTGTTTCCTTTCTCTCTAAAGGATGATGCTAAAGCCTGGTTCACTTCTCTTGCTCCTGGATGTGTGAGTAGTCCCCAGGATATGGTCTATTACTTCTGTGAGAAATATTTCCCTGCCCATAAGAAGCAAGCTGCCTTGCAGGAAATATACAACTTTGCTCAACTCCAAGAAGAGAGTCTCCCACAAGCTTGGGGGAGGCTCATCCAGCTAGAGAATGCTTTGCCTGATGACCCTCTTAAGAAGAACGAGATACTTGATATCTTCTACAACGGACTTACCGATGCTTCTAGAGACCACCTAGATAGTTGTGTCGGTTGTGTTTTTAGGGAAATAACTATTGAACAAGCTGAGACCCTTCTGAATAACATCTTGATCAACGATAATGCTTGGACTATTCCCGAACCACCTCCTGAGCCAAGTCCTAAGAAAAGAGGTATTATATTCCTCAGTCTCGAAGATATGCAAGAAGCCAAGAAATATATGCAAGAGAAAGGCATTAGATCTGAAGATGTCAAAAATCTACCACCTGTCGAAGAGATCCATGGTCTCGATAACCCGATAAAAGTAGTAGAAGTGAATTCTCTGCGTAGGTTTGATGAGAGTGATATTCCTTTTGACAAACCTGCTAGCCTAAGCTTTGATGAATTTGACAACTTTGTTGCCAAACAACAAAGTTTCAATGATTATGTTAGTAGACATTTGGAACAAAGTACTCGTATGCTTAGCCATTTAAGTGCTTGTGTAGACAGAAATGTCAATGATCTGAAGCTTCTGAGTAAACATGCCTCTATGATTACTACTCAGGTAGAACAAGTACTTAAAGCTCAGAATGACTTGCTCAATGAATTAAATGACAACTCTATCAGAGTCATTACTAAAGGAGGCAAAATGACTCGGGAACCTTTGTATCCTGAAGGCCATCCTAAGAGAATTGATCAAGATTCTCAAGGAATTAATGCTGATACACCCAGTCATCCTAAGGAGAAGAAGAAGGATGATAGAAACCTACATGCCAGTTCACCAAATGCTGTCACACCTGAAGAACCTAATGATATTTCTGCGTCTCATGCAGAAACACAATCTGGTGATGAACATGAACCTGGTGATAACATGGACAGCGATGTTCATAATGATGATCAACCTAGCAATGATGAGGATGTGGAGATTGAACCTACGGTTAATCCTGATAACCCACAACCTAAGAGATACGATAAGAATGACTTCACTGCTAGGAAGCATGGTAAAGAAAGGGAGCCATGGGTTTCTAGACCTATGCCCTTTCCTCCTAAGACATCCAAGAAAAAGGATCATGAGGCTTTTGAGCGCTTCGTTGAGATGATAAGACCCATCTTTCTGCAGATGCGGTTAACTGATTTGCTCAAAATGTCTCTGTATGCCAAGTACATGAAAGATATCGTAACCAATAAACGGAAGATAACAGATCTTGACATCTCCACCACGCTTGCCAATTACACTTTCAAAGGTGGAACTCCTAAGAAACTTGGTGATCCCGGAGTGCCCACTATACCTTGCTCCATTAAAGGGAACTACGTAAGAACTGCCTTATGTGACCTTGGAGCCGGTGTTAGTGTTATGCCGCTTTCTCTTTATCATAGACTTGAATTGGATAAGTTGACACCCACTAAAAATTCTCTGCAAATGGCCGACAAATCAACTGCTTTTCCTATCGGCATTTGCGAGGACGTGCCTGTTGTGGTTGCTAACACCACTATCTTAACAGACTTTGTTATCTTGGATATTCCCGAGGACGATGCCATGGCTGTCATCCTCGAAAGACCCTTTTTAAACACTGCAGGGGCTGTTCCAGATTGCAACAAAGGCAATGTCACTTTCCATGTCAACGGTAACGAACACACAGTGCACTTTCCGAAGAAACGATATCAAGTACATTGCATCAATGCTATCGAAAAGACTTCATTGATTATTATTGGGAGCTTTGAATGCCCTATTCCTCGTGTCAAGATGAAGTATGATTTGCTTGTTGGGGAGATACATATCCCCATTGAGGTGACTTAGTGGCTATTCGACAATTCTCCGTTTCTTCTTGCGATTCGAAAAGGTTTTGTCATGAGGGTTTGATCAACCCCATTGACGGATTTCTTTCGATGACCAAGAAATGGATGAATCAAAGAGTTACATACCTCTGTTTTAAGCTTTCACTTTCTGTTGCTTAGAATAAAAATGATAGATTTAGTTTAGCTTTTCCTGTTTTCTATTTTACCGTCCCGGAGAAAAAACCCCGAAAATAAAAGTTCTCCGATGGTCCTGAAAATCTAGTATGATTTTTCCTGGAATATTTGAAAAATACTGGGCCTGAGAGCTGGCCCGGGGCCAAACCAATGGGCCACAAGCCCTGCAGCCGCCGCCCCCCTAGTGGCGGCTAGCAAGCTTGTGGGGCCCACAGGGACCCCCTCCACTCATTCCAGCTCCCATCCTCTTCTTCGACCTCCAGAAAAAATTGTTTTGCAGCTCAAACCCGTGTTCTTGCTCATTTGGTTGTGATTTTCGATCTTCTTGCTCAAAGCACCATTCTCCGAACCGTTTTGGGGAAATTACTCCTTGGTAAGTGACTCCTCCATTGGTCCAATTAGTTTTTGCTCTAGTGCTTTATCCTTCGTGTATTCTTGCTACCTTGGTGACCCTGTTCTTGAGCTAGAAATGTTAATTTTAGCTGGTCCCAAGTAGTTTTAGCGGGTGATACGGTCTCTAGGCACTAGTAGGAGTAGTTGCTACGATTTGGGTTAATCTTTATTCACTTTTCTTTCGAAGTCTCTAAAAATTTCAGAATTTTTCAGAGCTAGAAAAAGGAAAAAGATGAGGAGGTTCTTGAGAGGATCTTCAAGCCGTAACCCCAAGGAGGATGAGAAGAACCACCCCAAGTACGTGGTTCCTCGAGTCACAGAAGTTCGAGCGTGCGAGTGGCCAAGTGATGAATTTTTCTGCGCCGCCGGGCGTTATGAAGACTTTTATTACTTGGTGGAGAACGCAGGTCTTACCGCGTTCGTTGAAGATAAGTGCTCACAATACCTCCTTCTCACCAATATCTTCGTTCAAAGCTTCAACTTTTATCCGAGGAAGAATCCTCCCATGGTTGAGTTCATGGTGTACGATATCCCCCAGTGCATGACGCTACAGGAGTTTTTCCATGTATGAAAATTACCTTATGTTGGGGATATCCGTGACCCTCGTCCACGGGACTTGGAGGATTTCATTGGTACTATTGCTGTTGGAGAGGAGAGAGGAGTGGTCTCGCGCTAGGATTGCTAGCATACATTTTCCTGTGCTTCTGTACTTCTCATTATTTGTGGGAAAATGTTTGATTGGCCGTGGGGAGGCTGGATCACTTAGTTCTCCAGACCTTGCGGTTTTGCGCGAAGGCCTTTATAACGATAAGACTTATAGCCTAGGTGCTATAGTAGCCCAGCGGTTGAACACCAACCGTTCCAAGGGTGTCGTCTATGGAGGTATCTCTGCTACCCGTCTTGCCAGACACTTTGAGATACCCGTTAGACTGGGAGAGGAAGGAGAGATGCTTCTTCCTGAGAAATATCTGGATTATGACAGCATGGTTCGCCATGATTTTCTGGATAGAGATGCTAGTAGACGGATGATTTATAACCTGGTTTTTAGTCAGGGTACTCGAGAGACTATTACTTTGCCTGCTCCTTCTTTGTTCGATCTTCATGCAGGCAGGTACACTATTATGCCCTCAGACATCTACGCATATTGGGGCTTGGCCCAACCACAGGTTCCCTTGCCCGAGCCGCTAGTCGAGTACCAGACGCCAGTCTATCAATGGGAGTCAGAGGTGCTCACACAGCAGTGGCATCCACAGTCTGCTCCGGAGTATCCCGGAGCTGGTTATTTCCCGCCTTGGGAGTAGACCAAGCTAGGCCAAAAGCCTAAGCTTGGGGGAGTACGTGTTCTCACCAAACCTACATTATGCTTATGCTTTCACTTTGTTAGTCGGTGTTTACACTTTGCCGCTGTATTATCCATGCTAGTTTATTTTCGTTTTCTTGTTTTCTTGTTTTATGTCCTTTTGAGAAAACCCAAAAAGATTTTCCTTTCTTCTTATGCTTGTTGGGAGTTTTCCCGTGTAAATAGTTTTCTTTTTCTTTGGGTCAAGGTAGAAGATATTGGTTACAATGTTTAGAGGCTCTTGCATGCATACCTGTTTAGCTTTCAAAGAGCCATATTACTTTGTCTTCTCCTTTGTGTTTGCCTGCAGATTCAGCTTAGTCATTTGCACGAGCACTCTTATTATTGTTCACATCGTTCGATCGTGCAAATGAAAGACAATAATGATGATATATGATGAAGTGATTGAGACTGGAAAAGCTGGTATAAACTCTATCTATTTTGTTTTTGTAAATATGACTAGCTTGTCATGCTTGATTCAGCCTTGTTGTGAGAGAGCCATGTTTGCAATGACAACTTAGAGATCATAGTTTCTGATGCCATGCTTAACTAGCTGAGAGTTTATAATGGTTTGTCTTGAATGCCAACATAGATTTTGAGATGACTATGATGTAGTATGATAGGATGGTATTCTCCTTTGAATGATTCAAGTGGCTTGACTTGGCGCATGTTCATGCATGTAGTTGAAGCAAAATCAACATAGCCTCTATGATGTTCGTGTTCATGGTGATTTATATCTTGTTCATGCTTGCATTCAATGTTAGTCAAACTCTTTGCATCTTGATGACTGTTGTCACTCTCTAGTTGGTCGCTTCCCAGCCTTTTTCTAGCATTCACTTGTACTAAGCGGAATACTGCTTGTGCATCCACTTCCATAAACCCAAAAGTTTTTCCATGAGAGTCCACCATACCTACCTATTTGCGGTATCTCCCTGCCGTTCCAAGTAAATTTGCATGTGCCATTCTCTAAACCTTCAAGAAATAATCTGTTTTGCATGCCCGAACCGCTCATGTGGTGACAGAGGGCTATTGATATCTTGCATGTTAGGCGTGTTATCCTCGACATGTGGTTATTCACTGTCATTGACGAGAAAGGGGCCGGTAATTGGAATGCCCAGTTCCACGCCTAAATCGAAAACATAACTGTAAAACAAGACTCCCCCTGGATTGATGTTAGTATGGACGGTACCCGAGGATTCGGCTCGCCGTGGAGTGTGATTGATTGGTGGTGGGGGAGTTAAAACTTTACTTTTCTGTTTGGGAACCGCCTATAGCATGAGTAGCATGGAAGATATTGAGAACTCTTGGTCATTGCATTGACAATGAAAGCATGCCACCCAAAATTATTATCTCTATTTTCAAAGCTTGAGCTCTGGCACCTCTGCAAATTAATGCTTCCCTCTGCGAAGGGTCTGCCTATTTATTTTCCTGTTGAGTCATCCTCTTCTTATATAAGCACCAATTAGAGAGCACCTCTGTCATTTTTATGCTTTGCTTTTGATTGATATTGAGTATGACTATGATTGGATCTTCGTTGCTATAAATTACAATGTTTAGCCAGCCCTTGATCTTTGAAAGCGCTCTGCATTTATGTTTTGCGGTCTTAGAAAGAGCTAGCGAGATACCACCTATTCATATTGCTTCATGCTTGTTTTGATTGCAGTGTTAGTATTTGAAACTCATTATTATTTGCTCGTTAGCTGATTATGCCATTGATATTAGTTTACCGTGAGACCTTTGTGTCACTTGCTTATGTGGTTAACTTGTGATCTTGCTGAAATTCTGGTTATGAGTTAGACATAGTTGCAACAACAACATCAAATAGAGTTTGTCAAAGTTTTTCTTTCTCTTTCAGTTAGTCAACTGAGCTGCTTGAGGACAAGCAAGGTTTTCAGCTTGGGGGAGTTGATACGTCTCCATCGTATCTACTTTTCCAAACTCTTTTGCCCTTGTTTTGGACTCTAATTTGCATGATCTGAATGGAACTAACCTGGACTGACACTGTTTTCAGCAGAATTGCCTTGGTGTTGTTTTTGTTCAGAAATGAAAGTTCTCGGAACGTCCTGAAAATTTACAGAGAATATTTCAGGAAAATATGAAAAATACTTGCGCAAAGATCCATCGAAGGGGATGGGCCAGTGGGCCACAAGCCGTGTAGCCGCCACCCCCTGGTGGCGGCTAGCAAGCTTGTGGGGCCCACGTGGCCCTGCCGCCCCCAAACTCAGCTCTGTAAATTCACTTTCGTCCTAGAAAAAATCAAGAGAGAAGATTTCGTCGTGTTTGCGATACGGAGGCGCCGCCACATCTTGTTCTTCATCTGGAGGGCAGATCTGGAGTCCGTTTTGGGCTCCGGAGAGGGGAAATCATCGCCATCGTCATCATCAACCTTCTTCCCTCTCCAATTCCATGAAGCTCTTCATCGTTCGTGAGTAATCTATTCATAGGCTCGCTGGGCGGTGATGAGTAGGATGAGATCTATCATGTAATCGAGCTAGTTTTGACGGGGATTGATCCCTAGTATCCACTATGTTCTGAGATTGATGTTGCTACTACTTTGCCATGCTTAATGCTTGTCACTAGGGCCCGGGTGCCATGATTTCAGATCTGAAATTATTATGTTGTCACCAATATATGTGTGTTTTAGATTCGATCTTGCAAGTTGTAGTTACCTACTATGTGTTATGACCCGGCAACCCCGGAGTGACAATAATCGGAACCACTCCCTGTGATGACCATAGTTTGAGGAGATCATGTGTTCACCAAGTGCTAATGCGTTGGTCCGGTTCTTTATTAAAAGGAGAACCTTAATATCCCGTAGTTTCCTTTTGGACCCCGCTGCCACGGGAGGGATGGACAATAGATGGCATGCAAGTTCTTTTCCCTAAGCACGTATGACGACACACGAAATGCATGCCTACATCACTTTGACGAACGGGAGCTAGCCACATATCCCTCCGTGTTATAACTGTTGCATGATGAATATCATCCAAAAAAATCAACGACCCATTGCCTACGAGTTTGTCCCACTGCTGCTGTTGTTACTTGTCTTGCTCTACTGCTGTTACTACTGTTGCTGCTGTTGTTACTTGTCTTGCTCTGCTGCTGTTACTACTGTTGCTGCTGCTGTTACTTGTCTTGCTCTGCTGCTGTTACTACTATTGCTACTTGCTACTGTTGTCACTACTGCTGTTCCTTGCCACAGCTGCTACTCGTTACACTGCTGCTACCTGCTACAATACTTTTCTGGCGCCATTGATACAATCATTAGTAATAGTCTGCCGTCAACAGATCGTTTGTGACACCGTTGTTATCATACTACTTTGCTGTTGATACTTTGCTTGCAGATATTAATCTTTCAAGTGTGGTTGAATCTGACACAATCAGCTGCTAATACTTGAGAGTATCCTCTCACTTCCTCCTCGCGAATCAACAAATTTGGGTCGAATACTCTACCCTCGAAAACTGCCTCGATCCCACGCACTGGTGGGTCATTGCAAGACAATTTATAATTGTTGAGCAATCGAGAATGGCATTTGTCTAGCCATTGCCAGAGATCTGCTAAACAGGGACCCCCTGTCGTGGCTCTCAAGTCTCCTGATCTTCTTCCATTACGGAAAAAATCTTTTCGGGGATTTTATTCTGTTTGGACTCCGTTTCAAATTCTCCACTGGAAGGGGTCAAAAACATGGAAAAAACAGAAACTGGCACTTGGCACTGAGTTAATAAGTTAGTCCCAAAAAATATATAAAAGGCATGCAAAACATCCAAAGTTTTACAAGATAATAGCATGAAACCATCAAAAATTATAGATACATTGGAGACGTATCAATCATCCCCAAGCTTAACTCCTGCTCGTCCTCGAGTAGGGAAGTGATAAAGAATGAATTTTTGATGTGCAATGCTACCTAGCATAGTTGTACTTTGCAACTTCTTTCACGTGACATGAATGTTCAGATCTGTAAGATTTGAAACAATAGTTTGCTATTGACATGAAAACAATAATACTTCAAGCAAACTAGCAAAGTAATCATGAACTTTCAAAATAACAAGGCCAAGGAAAGTTATCCCTACAAAATCATATAGTCTGGCTATGCTCCATCATCCTCACACAACTAATGTAAATCATGCACAACCCCTGTATTGGCCAAGTAATTATTTTCGCGCTCTTACTTTCTCAAACTTTTTATAACTATCACCCAATACATGAGCGTGAGCCATGGATATAGCACTATAGGTGGAATAGAGTGTGGTGGTGGTTGTGAGACAAAAAGGAGGATATGGCCACATTGACTCGGCATATCAAAAGGCTATGGAGATGCCCATTAATAGATATCAATGTGAATGAGTAGGGATTGCCATACAAGAGATGCACTAGAGCTATAAGTATGTGAAATCTCAAAAGGAAAACTAGTGGGTGTGCATCCAACTTGCTTGCTCACGAAGACATAGGGCAATTTTGAGGAAGCCCATCATTGGAATATACAAGCCAAGTTATATAATGAAGATTACCACTAGCATATGGTAGTGACAAAGCAAGTAGCTCTCAATCATGAAGAACATGGTGCTATTATGAAGCACAAGTGTGGGAAAAGATAGTAGCATTGTCCCTTCTCTCTTTTTCTCTCTTTTCTTTTTTTCATTTGGGCTCTTAGGCCTCTTTTTTCTCTTTATTTTTATTTTTGGGCTCTTTGGACTCTTTTTTATTTCCTCACATGGGACAATGCTCTAATAATGATGATCATCACACTTCTATTTACTCACAGCTTCAAAGCTCAAAATGATGCTGACTCTATAGGAAATGCCTCCGGCAGTGTACCAGGATGTGCAACGATCTAGCATGGCGTATGACGTTGGAAACATCTCGCTAGCTATCTTACAATCATGCAATGGCAATATGAGAGTGAAGGCACAAGTCATGAGAAGGAACGGTTGGAGTTGCATGGCAATATATCTCGCAATGGCTATGAAAATTCCATAGTAGGTAGGTATGGTGTCTGTTTTGAGGAAGGCATATGGTGGGTTTGTGTACCGGCAAGAATTGCGCGGCACTAGAGAGGCTAGCAATGGTAGAAGGTGGAAGTGCATCTATACCATGGACTCACATTAGTCATGAATAACTCACATACTTGTTGCGAAAGTTTTTATTAGTAATCGAAACAAAGTGCTAAACGCATACTCCGAGGGGAAGGGTTGGTAGGTGTTAACCATCGCGCGATCCCGACCTCAACACGAAGGATGACAATCAATAGATCAATTATGCTCCGACTTCCTAACATAGTGGTTCACCATATGTGCATGCTACGGGAATCACTAAATTCAACACAAGTATTTCTAGATTCACAACGCCCTACTAACATAGCTCTTAATATTACCAAATCCACGTTTCAAAACTATTTGAGAGGAATCAAAACTTCTCTTTCTACTCAATGCACATGAAGATGGAGGTTTTTTGCATCCTCTTTGGGTACCTATCACATTTAGGACTACTTTCATATCATAAGCCAACTACCAAATCACGCACCGCCGTGCTCTAAAAGATATAAGTGAAGCACATAGAGCAAAAGTGTCTAGCTTAAAAGATATAAGTGAAACACTATGAGCATTCTAGCAAAATCACGATGAGTGCATGTCTCTCTCTCTCAAAAAGGTGTGCAGCAAGGATGATTGTGACACAACAAAAAGAAAAGACTCCTAAGATACAAGACTCTCCAAGAAAAACACATATCATGTGGTGAATAAAAATATAGCTCCAAGTAATGTTATCGATGGATTGAAGACAAAAGAGGGGATGCCTTCCCGGGGCATCCCCAAGCTTAGGCTTTTTGGTGTCCTTGAATTTGGCTTGGGATGCCTTGGGCATCCCCAAGCTTGAGCTCTTTCCACTCCTTATCTCTTTGTCCATGAGAACATCACCCAAAACTTGAAAACTTCACAACACAAAACTTAAACAGAAACTCGTGATAACATTAGCACAAGAAAACAAACTACCACTTCTTTTGTTACTGTAGCAAACTTGAATTATATCTATATTGGAATTGGGCTACTGTATTCTCACTTTTCCATGGCTAGTACCCCCCCCCACCCCCCGATACTAACCATAGTTTCATCAAACAAGCAACCAACTCAACGAAAACAGAATCTGTCAAAAACAGACCAGTCTATAGCAATCTGTATACTTCGTATACTTCTGGTACCTCAAATAATCTGAAACATTACGACTGCCTGGGCAAAAGGCATATCAACCAGCAGCAAAAATAATCAACTCAAAAGCCTTTCTGAAAAAAAAATGAAAAATCATCTCGTGAGCGAAAAGTTTTTGTCTTTTTCCAGCAGGATCAAACAACCATTACCAAGACTAGTCATAAAGGTTTTGCTTGGCTCAAATACAAAAATAAACACAAAAAACACAATCATAATAGAATTATGATGGTGTGGACGCAACAAAATAGAAAACAAAGATAAATTCATTGGATTGCCTCCCAACAAGCGCTATTGTTTAACGCCCTTAGCTAGGCATTGATAAATCAATGATGCTCACACAAAATACAAGAATTGAAGCACAACGAGAGCATCATAAAGCATGTGAAAATCACATCTAAGTCTAACATACTTCCTATGCATAGGCATTTTATAGGAAAACAGATTGTCAAGACAACCAATAGTTACCATATGCAAGGAAGAAGAAAGAGACAATTGTAATCTCAACATAACGAGAGGTGATTTAGTGATATGAAAGTTTCTACCACCATATTTTCCTCTCTCATAATAATTACATGTGGGATCGTATTCGAATTCAACAATGTAACTATCACATAGGATATTCTTTTCATGATCCACACGCATGCAAAGTTGACGCTCTTCAAAAATAGTGGGATTATCATCAACTAAAGTCATGACTTCTCCAAACCCACTTTCGATAATATTGCAAATATCATATTCATCATCAGGCTTAAACAAATTTCCAAGATCATAAGAAAAATCATCGCCCCACTCATGATCATTGCAACAAGTAGTGGACATAGAAAAACTAGCATCCCCAAGCTTAGGGCTTTGCATATTTTTAGCATGATTGTCACTGATAGAATTTATAGTGAAACCATTGCAATCATGCTTTTCATCCAAGGAGCCCTCGTGAATCACTTCATAAATTTCTTCCTCACAATTTTCAGATTCATGCATCTCAAGGAAAACTCTATAAAGATAGTCAAGTGCACTCAACTCACTAGCAATTGGATCAACATAATTGGATCTCTTAAAGAGATTAGCAAGTGGATGAGGATCCATATCACTAGATTTTCAGCAAGCGAAGATGCAAGCATATTGAAGGCACATGGCACACAAGCGAACAGAAAGCAAGCGAGAGAAAAGGGCGAACGAAAAGGCAAACGAAAAAGGAAAATTGGTGAAGTGGGGGAGAGGAAAACGAGAGGCAACTGGCAAACAAAGTAAATGCAAGAGATGAGTTTGCGACACCTACTTGGATGAGTTCTTGACTTGATCCTCCCCGGCAACGGCGCCAGAAATTCTTCTGCTACGGCAACAAAAGTCCTTCCCCGGCAACGCCAGGAATTCTTCTTTCTACTTCTCTTGTTTGCATTGGTTTTTCCCTTGAAGAGGAAAGGGTGATGCATCACAGGAGCAGTAAGTATTTCCCTCGGTTTGAGAACCAAGGTATCGATCCAGTAGGAGGGTCTCGTCAAGTCCAGAGTACCTGCACAAACACAAACAAGATTGCACCCAACGCTTCAAAGGGGTTGTCAATCCCTTCAAGATTGTTTCCAAAGTGAGATCTGAAGGCGGAAAGTGCAACGAAGTAAAAAGTGTAAGGCTGAAAATATGGTGTGGAGTAGACACGGGGGCCATAATGTTCACTACAGGCTTCTCTCAAAATAGCAAATATCACGGTGGGTGAACAAATTACTATCGAGCAATTGATAGAACCGTGCAAAGTCATGACGATATCTAAGGCAATGATCATAAATATAGGCATCACGTCCGAGACAAGTAGACCGATACTTTCTGCATCTACTACTATTACTCCACAGATCGACCGCTATCCGGCATGCATCTAGTGTATTGAGTTCATGACGAATAGAGTAACGCTTTACGCAAGATGACATGATGTAGAGGGATAATCTCAAACCAATGATGAAAACCCCATATTTTCACCCTTGATGGCAACAACACGATCTGTGTCTCGCTACCCCTTCTGTCACTGGGTGAGGTCACCGCATGGTATGAACCCAAAACCAAGTACTTATCCCATTGCATGAATCATAGATCTAGTTGGCCAAACAAAACCCACAACTCGAAGAGAATTACAAGGATATGAAATCATGCATAAGAGAGATCAGAAGAAACTCAAATAAGATTCATAGATAATATGATGATAAATCCACAATTCATCGGATCTCGACAAACACACCGCAAAAGAAGATTACATCGGATAGATCCCCATGACGATCATGGAGAACTTTGTATTGAAGATCCAAGAGAGAGAAGAAGCCATCTAGTTACTAGCTATGGACCCGTAAGTCTATGGTGAATTACTCATGCATCATCGAAGAGGTCATGGTGTTGATGAAGAAGCCCTCCGTATCCGAATCCCCCCTCCGGCAGGGCACCAGAACGTGCCCGAGATGGGATCTTGCGGAGACAGAAGCTTGCGGCGGCGGAAAAGTACTTTCGATGATCTCCTGATTTTTTGTGGAATTTTTGGGGATATATAGGCACAAAACCTAGGGCAAAAGAGGTCCAGGGGGCCCACAAGCCTGAGAGCCAAGGCCTCCCCCCTGTCCGCGGGGTGGGGGCTTGTGGGGCCCCTGGGGACCCCTGCCTTGGCTCTCAATTCTCCTGATCTTCCTCCGTTACAGAAAAAATCTTTTCGGGGATTTTATTCCGTTTGGACTCCATTTCAAATTCTCCTCTGAAAGGGGTCAAAAACATGGAAAAAACAGAAACTGACACTTGGCACTGAGTTAATAAGTTAGTCCCAAAAAATATATAAAAGGCATGCAAAACATCCAAAGTTTGACAAGATAATAGCATGAAACCATCAAAAGTTATAGATACGTTGCAGATGTATCAAGCATCCCCAAGCTTAACTCCTGCTCGTCCTCGAGTAGGGAAGTGATAAAGAATGAATTTTTGATGTGGAATGTGTAGCGACCCGACTCAACGAGTCAAGCCTCTGGTGTTTCTGTACCATCCCAAGATCATGCTGGTACACACACAGTACATAATGTATATATTCAAGAGTGCAATCACACAGCTTTATTAATCGAAATCTCATAAAGAGTACTTTATTACAATAAAGGAGTACAATAAAGTGGCTGAAGGCCAACTCATGAGATTATCTAACGAAGACTAAGCGGAAGCATCAGGTAGACGAGTCCATCCGACTCCAAGGGCATGTCGTTGAGCGTAGAACGGTAGCCTCACTCCTGGTCGGAAAAGTACTCTGCAACATGATACGTTGCAGCCGTGTAGGTCAGCATATTGAATATGCTGGCAAATCATCAAGAGAGGGAGTAAAATAATCACTATCTCTACATGCATATTTGGCCGGTGGAGCTAAGTTTTTTTTTTGCATAAGGCTAGTTTTATCCTACAACAAAAGGGGTTTGAAAGCAAAATATTACTACATAGTTTGTTGTTAACGAGATGGTTCCGCCAACCAATTCTCGTACCCGAATAGTTGTTAACACCCACATCATTATTAAGTTGTGTCGAGAGTTCAGGGGAAATTTAATGCCTTCGGCTCAAGTTGTCCATGACCGTGGACACGGCTAATCGATTAGGTTGAGTACTCTGCAGAGTTTTTGCACACGTTCCCCACAAGATTTGATCGCCTCCGGGTTTGTCCTCGCACTTCAGGGTGTTTGAAGACCGGATGATCAAAACATGGTCTTTCAACGGGTCCCTCTGAATCCCTGTCGGTGCCCATCCATTCCTACCGTTCGTCTACATCTGCTAGCACCGCCTGTCCAGAGTCGCCGCGTTGTCCAACCAAGCCAGAGCCCATAATGACTTGTGGCTGTGCAGGTAAGCCTTGAGTCTTGAAGTCTCCGTCCGTCCCTTTGAGCCTGGGTGAAGCTTTCCGCAGGATGACATGGCCTCTCCAGCATCCCGGGCATCCACTGGGTTTTCCAGGGAGCCGATCAACCGTCCTTCACCCAGTGTTGCATTGCGTCCGAGGTCTTGAAAATTTTGTCTTAGTCCGGTCTTGATTATTATATCAACCTCGCATCACTCGTGGAATACACTCAACCGATAACCCGTCTACTAGAGCATAGCATATATAACATTGTCGTCCCGGGGCCAAGTATCGGGGTGTTGGTGTTCCTACCACATGATACTACAACTAGGATTAAAGTTTACAAGTACCTAGGCAGCATGCAAATTGGGCAAAGAAGGTGATCTACTATGCATTGAAAACATAGGTAAAAATAACATGATCAAAGATGACTTGCCTTGATGATAGTTGTCCTGCTCGAGCGTCTCTAAGTAACACGCTTCGCACTCCGGATGATCTACCGATACAAACACAAAGCACACCATAAGCAATTCAATCAAGCCACGAGTAAAAATAACATCACATGCAATGATTTGCAAACGACTAGGCAAAAGAATTTATCGCGCGTCGGTAGGACAGAAACTTGTTTCTGTTGAAAACACTAGTAAAAATACTTTAAAAATTCTGAAAATTCTACCACAGTAAGATTTTATCACTAGAAAACAGTAGCAAAAAGAATCAACTCAATATCATTTTTCAAACTCCTGGAATAGGCAAAACAGTGTTTAAACTAAATCTGCTCTAACTTATATTTAAAAATTCCAAACACAGAAAAAATATTTTCCTAGCTAACAAAAATACTAGAAACAGAGTAGGTACTAATATACGTATATGCGCTAGAATACTTAGGAAAACAAAATACATATACAACTAATACATATATAATATATATATAGGAACCCTAGTTCCACCTAATGCAACTAAAAAAAGTTTTATGCACTAGGATCACACAACGCGATCGAAAAAAAAAAACTCGACTAAAATAATTCGGAGTTTGGAAAAATTTGCAAAAAGCAAAAATGATGACTTTAACTCACAGGGGAGAAGTCATATTATCTCCGCTCCGATAAATTGCCTGCAGTCACATAACGATAAAATTTTTCAGAGGAACACAATGATGCATAAAATGTGGGATGCAAATGAATGATCTATTAACATCCGAATTTACGAAAATTGGGATGTTACAAACCTACCCACCTTAAGATGAATCTCGCCCTCGAGATTCGGGTTGACTAGAAAATAGGTGCGGCTGGTCTCGACGAAGATCCTCTTCTCGTTCCCAGGTGGCTTCTTCCTCGGTGTGGTGGCTCCACAACACCTTGCAGAACTTGATGATCTTGCTGCGGGTAACTTTGTTGGCGGTCTCGAGAATTCGGACGGGTTTCTCCTCATACGTCAGATCGCTGTCAAGCTGTATGGCCTCTAGGGGCACTGTATCTCTCAACGGAACATCGGCCATCTCAGCGTGGCATTTCTTTAACTGGGAAACATGGAAGACATCATGAACTCCGGACAATCCTTCCGGCAGTTCCAGTTTGTATGCAACTTCGCCTCTACGTTCAAGAATTTTGTAGGGGCCAATGAAACGTGGTGCTAGTTTTCCTTTCACACCGAATCTCTTGATTCCTCGAAGTGGAGACACCCGAAGATATGCTCGATCTCCCACTTCGTATGTTACTTCCTTGCGTTTGCTGTCGGCATAACTCTTCTGCCTGGACTGAGCTATCTTGAGTCGGTCACGAATAAGCTTGACCTTCTCTTCAGAATCTCGGATGAGGTCGGGACCAAGAAGTTGTCGGTCGCCAACTCCATCCCACGTCAATGGTGTTATGCACCTCCTTCCGTATAGAGCTTCGAAAGGGGCCATCTTCAGACTGGTCTGGTAGCTGTTGTTGTATGAGAACTGGGCATACGGTAAATTGTCATCCCAACTAGACCCATAGTCTAGTGCGCAAGCTCTCAACATGTCTTCCAGAATTTGATTAACTCTCTCGGTCTGTCCATCTGTCTGCGGGTGAAATGCTATGCTGAACTCCAATCTTGTTCCCAAGGTTTCGTGCAGTTGGTGCCAAAATTTTGATGTGAACTGAGTCCCTCTATCAGACACAATGCTCTTTGGTACTCCGTGCAGACATACGATCCTTGTCATATAAATCTTGGCCAGCTTGGCACTAGTGTAGGTAGTCTTCACCGGAATGAAGTGAGCTACCTTGGTCAACCGATCGACCACAACCCAAATAGAATCATAGCCAGAACGGGTCCGAGGTAATCCTGTGATGAAGTCCATACCAAGCTTTTCCCATTTCCATTCGGGTATCGGCAGAGGTTGGAGCAAACCTGCCGGCTTCTGATGCTCGGCTTTTACTCGCTGACAAACATCGCATATAGCTACGTACTCGGCAATGTCTTTCTTCAACCCTGTCCACCAGAAACTTTCTTTCAGATCCAGATACATCTTGGTGTTACCGGGGTGTATCGAGTACGGGGAATCATGAGCCTCCTGAAGTATCAACTTCCTGAGTTCGGGATCATTGGGCACATAGATGCGATCCTCAAACCATAAAGTTCCGTGTTCATCCTCACGAAAACCTTTAGCTTTCCCGTCTTCCATTTTCTGCTTAATCTCAGCTATCTCTTTGTCAGCTTTCTGTGCTTCACAGATCTTTTCCGTCAAAGTAGACTGAATTTCCAAAGTGGCAACAAATCCTCTTGGAACTATCTCCAATTTGAGCTCTCGGAGATCATCGACTAACTCCTGGGGTAATCCTCCCGCTGTGAGCGTGTTCACATAACTCTTGCGGCTCAACGCATCGGCTACAACATTTGCCTTGCCTGGGTGATAATGCAATCTCATGTCATAGTCCTTGATCAACTCTAGCCATCGCCTTTGTCTGAGGTTCAACTCCTTCTGCGTGAAGATATATTTCAGGCTCTTGTGATCAGTGTAAACATCACAACTATTTCCGATCAGGAAATGTCTCCAGGTCTTGAGAGCGTGCACTACGGCTACTAGTTCCAAGTCATGTGTGGCATAATTCAACTCATGAGGTCTGAGTTGTCTGGATGCATAGGCTACAACTTTGCCTTCTTGCATGAGCACTCCTCCAAGTCCTTGACGAGAAGCGTCACAATAAACCTGGAAATCCTTCTGAATGTTCGGCAATATCAGCACTGGGGCTGTCACAAGACGTTTCTTCAGCTCTTGAAAACTGGTTTCACAATCCTCAGTCCAAACATACTTGGATTCCTTCTTCAATAACTCTGTCATGGGCTTGGCAATCTTTGAGAAATTCTCAATGAACCTCCGGTAATATCCGGCAAGTCCGAGGAAACTGCGGATCTCCTTGACTGAAGTGGGTGCTACCCATTCGGTGACTGCTGCGACCTTGGCAGGGTCCACTGCTATGCCTTCTCCTGAGATGACGTGTCCGAGAAATCCGACTTCCTTCAACCAAAACTCACATTTGCTGAACTTTGCATATAGCTTATGCTCTCGAAGCTTCTCCAAAACTAGACGCAGATGTTCCTTGTGTTCCTCTTCGTTCTTGGAGAATATCAGTATGTCATCGATGAACACCACGACAAACTTGTCCAAGTACTCCATAAATACCTTGTTCATCAGATTCATAAAATATGTCGGAGCATTAGTCAGTCCAAATGACATGACCGTGTACTCATACAAGCCGTACCGAGTGGTAAAGGTTGTCTTGGGTATATCCTGTTCACGAATCTTCAACTGATGATACCCGGATCGAAGATCGATCTTTGAGAATATGCGAGCTCCAACTAACTGATCAAACAGATCGTTGATCATCGGCAAGGGGTACTTGTTCTTGATGGTCACATCGTTCAATGCACGATAATCGACAACCATTCTAAAGGACTTGTCCTTCTTTTCAACTAAGAGCACTGGGGCTCCCCAAGGTGAAGAACTTGGGCGAATATACCCTTTGTCCAACAACTCCTTAATTTGCTTCTTGATTTCTATCAAGTCATTTGCGGGCATCTGATAAGGTCTCTTGGATATCGGTGCTGTTCCGGGTAATAGCTCAATCAAGAACTCAATCTCTCTATCGGGTGGCATGCCCGGCAATTCCTCCAGAAATACATCTGGATACTCCCGTACGATTGGTACCTCCTCCTGGACTACTCCCGTGAGAGAGTTTACTCGCTTACTCCGTGTCGGGCGCTGAGACACGTACTTAATCCGCTTCTGCTCGGGGGTGGTGAGCAAAATAGACTTAAGGGCACAATCGATATTACCTTCATACTTGGCCATCCAATCCATGCCTAAGATTACATCCAATCCCTGGGACTCTAATACGATGAGGTCGGTGGGGAAATTATGGTTCCCGATGTTGAGACTCAAAGCATGGCATCCTATCCCGGCTGTCATCATGCCTCCTGGGGAACTGACCTTAATAGGTTGGCTGAGGGTTCTAGTTGGCAAACTATATTTTTCCACAACTACCCTTGATATGAATGAATGCGTTGCACCAGAATCAAAAAGTACCAATACTGGATGTGAATTTAGCAAAAACTTACCAACCACAGTATCGGGGTGATCGTAGACCTCTTCCACATCAATGTGGTTCACCTGAGCTCGAGGAAAAGGATTGGGCTTCTTTGCTGCAGAGTTGCCGTTGCCGTTGCCGTTGCCGTTTCCATTTCCCTGCTTGTTCTGGGGACAATCAGTGGCATAGTGTCCCTTCTTCTGACACTTGAAGCAAGTGATGTGAGTCAGATCCTTCTGAGCTGGAGTTGAATTCTGCTGAGTGCCAGTACCGCCATTCTTGAAGTTGTTGTTGTTGCGGTGATTCCCATTTCCTCCATGGTTGTGGCCTCCATGGTTGTGCACAGGGTGGTTATGCTGAACATGTCCACCAAACTTACCGGATCCAGTCCCGGTATTCCCTGAGTAGGGGGTGTAGCGAGGCTTCTGCTGAGTGCCGGAGTTGAACTTTCCAACCCCATACTTTCGCTTGCGGTTCTCCATCTGCTGATGTTTCCCCTCCAAGATGAGGGCCTTATCAACCAGCTCCTGGTAGTTGTTGAAGGTGGCTACCATCAACTGAATGCTCAGCTCATCATTCAGTCCTTCCAAGAACTTTTCCTGCTTGGCCGCATCATCGGCCACATCTCCGGGTGCATAACGGGCGAGCATGCTGAAATCATCAACGTACTGGGCCACAGTGCGACTCCCCTGGCGTAAGTTGCGAAACTCACGCTTCTTCAGACTCATTGCACCAGCTGATACATGCGCGGTGCGGAAGGCTTGCTTGAATTGCTCCCAAGTGACTCCAGCAATGGGATAAGTGGTGGTGTAGTTCTCCCACCAAGCAGCTGCAGGGCCTTCAAGTTGATGCGCGGCAAAACGCACCTTCTCAGCTTCAGAACAACCAGCGGTGATGAGCTCACGCTCCATCTTGCGAAGCCAATCATCTGCCACAATGGGCTCAATGCTGCTGGAGAAAGTTGGAGGGTTCAACCTCAGAAAACGGGTAAGGTTGTCGGCCTGGGGTGGATGATGGTTGTTGTTGTTCTGGTTCTGGATGATCAGTTGCATCAGGGTGTTTTGTTGCTGGATCAACTGGGTGAGTTCCGGCGGAAAGTTGGAGGTAGGGGCGCGTCTTGGAGGCATCTGATGTTTGTAGAGGGGTGAGATTAGCATAGAACAATGGTCTAGAGGAATTACACTACCCATATGAATGCAACACACAAATATCACACCACACATTTTATTCAAACATCACAAAGGTTCACACGAGGATACAAAATCGATAATCCTAAACATCGGCCTAAAACGTAAAACGATAAAGTAAAAATTGGTGGTCTAGTCTAAGTGTCCTCCTCAAAATAGCATAGTGTCGGGTCCTTCGGTGGAGCTTTCTTCATAGTCCTCGTCGTTGCTGATCATGGGGGCTACGTCTCCTTCGGGATGAAGGTTCTCGCCCATGTCCAGTTCCTCCTCCAGGTATGCAACTCGAGTCTTCAGCTTCTCGATCCGCTCCAGAAAGTCCTTCATTTCCAGCTCATGCTCATAGTGGGCTTCCTGGGCTGCATCTTCAAGCTCAAGCTCGCGGAGTGACAGTTGCTTGATCTTCTTGGCGTCCTTGATCGCGTGATACTCTAGAGTTACGCTGTGCTTCTCCAAGGTCTGGGCATAAGATAAGAGAGCGTCGTTGGTCTTGCTTGAGATGATGTCTCCGTCTTCATTTCTCCAGGATACAACGAATAGGTCTGGAGAAATAGGGCAGCCTTTGTATTTATCCTTGATACGTCCGAGTGCACAATGGATCGCCATGTCCCTTCCGAGAATCCAGCTGGGTGCGATGAACTTGAAATCCATCGGCTCAGTGCGCGGCTCGAATGTCCTTCCGGGAATATGCACCTCGATCCTGTAGCATGAATCCTCCGGGTAAGATGAAGTTGGCTTCCCTGTGATAGTCGGCACAGCAATCCTCAAGTCTTTGGTGATCTGCACCAGCTCTTTTCCGAACGGCATAGTGGTGTCGGGCTGGCAAAACTCCGTGAACATAACAGGGATGAAGGTGGCCATCTAAACATTGGAAAATCGGAGAGAAGTCAGAAATGATCAGAAGAGGAAATAGAAGATTTTAGAGAAAATAGTTTTCTTCCTAAGGCTTTTCCATTCCTAGAGGTTACGTCCTAAGGTCAGCGTGTGCTCTGAATACCATTTCTGTAGCGACCCGACTCAACGAGTCAAGCCTCTGGTGTTTCTGTACCATCCCAAGATCATGCTGGTACACACACAGTACATAATGTATATATTCAAGAGTGCAATCACACAGCTTTATTAATCGAAATCTCATAAAGAGTACTTTATTACAATAAAGGAGTACAATAAAGTGGCTGAAGGCCAACTCATGAGATTATCTAACGAAGACTAAGCGGAAGCATCAGGTAGACGAGTCCATCCGACTCCAAGGGCATGTCGTTGAGCGTAGAACGGTAGCCTCACTCCTGGTCGGAAAAGTACTCTGCAACATGATACGTTGCAGCCGTGTAGGTCAGCATATTGAATATGCTGGCAAATCATCAAGAGAGGGAGTAAAATAATCACTATCTCTACATGCATATTTGGCCGGTGGAGCTAAGTTTTTTTTTTGCATAAGGCTAGTTTTATCCTACAACAAAAGGGGTTTGAAAGCAAAATATTACTACATAGTTTGTTGTTAACGAGATGGTTCCGCCAACCAATTCTCGTACCCGAATAGTTGTTAACACCCACATCATTATTAAGTTGTGTCGAGAGTTCAGGGGAAATTTAATGCCTTCGGCTCAAGTTGTCCATGACCGTGGACACGGCTAATCGATTAGGTTGAGTACTCTGCAGAGTTTTTGCACACGTTCCCCACAAGATTTGATCGCCTCCGGGTTTGTCCTCGCACTTCAGGGTGTTTGAAGACCGGATGATCAAAACATGGTCTTTCAACGGGTCCCTCTGAATCCCTGTCGGTGCCCATCCATTCCTACCGTTCGTCTACATCTGCTAGCACCGCCTGTCCAGAGTCGCCGCGTTGTCCAACCAAGCCAGAGCCCATAATGACTTGTGGCTGTGCAGGTAAGCCTTGAGTCTTGAAGTCTCCCTCCGTCCCTTTGAGCCTGGGTGAAGCTTTCCGCAGGATGACATGGCCTCTCCAGCATCCCGGGCATCCACTGGGTTTTCCAGGGAGCCGATCAACCGTCCTTCACCCAGTGTTGCATTGCGTCCGAGGTCTTGAAAATTTTGTCTTAGTCCGGTCTTGATTATTATATCAACCTCGCATCACTCGTGGAATACACTCAACCGATAACCCGTCTACTAGAGCATAGCATATATAACATTGTCGTCCCGGGGCCAAGTATCGGGGTGTTGGTGTTCCTACCACATGATACTACAACTAGGATTAAAGTTTACAAGTACCTAGGCAGCATGCAAATTGGGCAAAGAAGGTGATCTACTATGCATTGAAAACATAGGTAAAAATAACATGATCAAAGATGACTTGCCTTGATGATAGTTGTCCTGCTCGAGCGTCTCTAAGTAACACGCTTCGCACTCCGGATGATCTACCGATACAAACACAAAGCACACCATAAGCAATTCAATCAAGCCACGAGTAAAAATAACATCACATGCAATGATTTGCAAACGACTAGGCAAAAGAATTTATCGCGCGTTGGTAGGATAGAAACTTGTTTCTGTTGAAAACACTAGTAAAAATACTTTAAAAATTCTGAAAATTCTACCACAGTAAGATTTTATCACTAGAAAACAGTAGCAAAAAGAATCAACTCAATATCATTTTTCAAACTCCTGGAATAGGCAAAACAGTGTTTAAACTAAATCTGCTCTAACTTATATTTAAAAATTCCAAACACAGAAAAAATATTTTCCTAGCTAACAAAAATACTAGAAACAGAGTAGGTACTAATATACGTATATGCGCTAGAATACTTAGGAAAACAAAATACATATACAACTAATACATATATAATATATATATAGGAACCCTAGTTCCACCTAATGCAACTAAAAAAAGTTTTATGCACTAGGATCACACAACGCGATCGAAAAAAAAAAAAACTCGACTAAAATAATTCGGAGTTTGGAAAAATTTGCAAAAAGCAAAAATGATGACTTTAACTCACAGGGGAGAAGTCATATTATCTCCGCTCCGATAAATTGCCTGCAGTCACATAACGATAAAATTTTTCAGAGGAACACAATGATGCATAAAATGTGGGATGCAAATGAATGATCTATTAACATCCGAATTTACGAAAATTGGGATGTTACAAACCTACCCACCTTAAGATGAATCTCGCCCTCGAGATTCGGGTTGACTAGAAAATAGGTGCGGCTGGTCTCGACGAAGATCCTCTTCTCGTTCCCAGGTGGCTTCTTCCTCGGTGTGGTGGCTCCACAACACCTTGCAGAACTTGATGATCTTGCTGCGGGTAACTTTGTTGGCGGTCTCGAGAATTCGGACGGGTTTCTCCTCATACGTCAGATCGCTGTCAAGCTGTATGGCCTCTAGGGGCACTGTATCTCTCATGTTGGGAGGCAACCCAACAATTATCTTAATTTTTGCTTTCTTACATTCTGTCTTGGTGTGATAAAAATATTATTGCATATCTGATGATTCTGTTTTTATGTTTAAATTAGTGTTTGTGTCAAGTAAAACATTTGGTATGACTTGTATGATAAGTAGAATTGATACGGTGCAAAAAAACAAACTTTGGCGTCGAGTGCAGAATTTCTCTAATTTTACTATAACGTCTTTTTAAGCGGGATATTGTACTCAATATTTATGTACAAATTATTCAGACCGTCCTTTTTTTAATATTTTTAGAATTAAATAAGTATAGGTTCATTACATATCACTATAAACTATTCTGTTTTAGACAGATTCTGTTTTGCTTTGATGGTTTGCTTGTTTTGATGATGCTATGGATTGTATCGGGGGGTCTAAGCCATGGAGAAGTTAGAATACAGTACCTATTATGCAATAATGAAATATGAATCAGTTTACAACAGTACCTAAGTATTTGATATGTTGCTTATACTAACGGATCTCGCGAAGTTTTGTTAAGTTTTGTGTCATTGAAGTTCAGGTTTTGGGTGTTATCCTGATGGACAAAGGGGTAAGGAGCGGAAAGATCCTAAGCTTGGTAATGCCCAAGGTAACCCAAGGTGATATTCTAGGAATACTCAAGCGTCTAAGCTTGGGGATGCCCTAGAAGGCACCCCCTCTTTTGTCTCAATCCATCGGTATGTCACTTGAAGCTACATTTTTATTCGTCACATGATATGAGTTTTGCTTGGAGCATCGTTTTCTCTACTTTGATTTTTTATTTTTAGTTTGCGACAATCATCACTTGTTGGACACACCAACTTGAGAAATACATGCATTCATCATGATTTGTTAGAATACCCTATGTGCGTCACGTATATCTTTTGAGCTTAGGAGTTGCTCTAGTACTTTACTTATATCATTTTGAGCATAGTGGCGTATAGATTTTATAGAATTTTTGTGCTATCATTCTTCACTTATATTTGTTTGAGAGTTAATGAACATTAATGATAATTTGCATGGGTCATAAGGCTAGTACAAAATAATAGGTATTCAATGAATGATAATTAAAACCATCATGTAGCACACAAAGAGAAACGGTGGGGTAATGATATTGATGTAGTAATATGAAAAAGGTGTGAGTGCATCATTGTTGATTTGTAGAAGTATCGGTATTAAGAGGTGTTAATTTCTTGTTTTGCATGATCATAGAGCTGACATAGCATTTGTGGCAAAGCCACCATTCATTATATTGTTGATACATGCCATGCTAGATCATTGCACATCCTGGTACACTGCAAGAGGCATTCATCTTGAGTCATATTGCTTCATATGGAGATTCCGCTGAGTTGTGAGTAAATAAAAGTGTCATAGTCATCATTATTAGAGAATTTTCCCAGTGAGGAAAGGATGATGGAGACTATGATTCCCCCAAAAGTCGGGATGAGACTTCGGATGAAAAATAAAAATGGGGGACGCCAAATGAACCCACCATGAAAAAAATGAAAAAATGAATGAGAGATAAAGAGAGAAGGAACTTTGCTACTATCCTTTAACACACTTGTGCCTCAAAGTGGCACCGTGTTCTCCATATAGAGAGTCTCATGATATGTCATTTTCATATGCTAGTGGGAATCATATTTTCATTATTATAAAATTGGCTTGCATATTCTAATGACGGGCTTCCTCAAATGACTGAGGTCTTCATGAGCAAGCAAGTTGGATGCGCACCCCACTTAGCTTCATTTGAGCTTTCATACACTTATAGCTCGAGTGCATCATTTGCATGGCAATCCCTACTCCTTGCATTGGCATCTATCGATGGGCATCTCCATAGTCCGTCGGTATGCCTAGTTGATGTGAGACTATCTGTCGTGGTTTTGTCACGGCAGATGTCCTCGTGGAAGGACTTAAGGATGGAGCCATCGCACCTTGGTGGCAACTCAAAGGGGGTGAGCGAAAGCGAGACTCGGATTTACCCAGGTTCGGCCCCTCGTGTGGAGGTAAAAGCCTACATCCTCCTTTGTGTAGATTGATGATGGTTTCGATTACAAGGAGGGCGTAACTCGCCTGACCTAGCTCTCGATGATTTCTAACTTGCCCTATCTTCCCTAGGGACTCTCCTTTATATACACGTCGAGGCCCTAGCATTTACTGTTGGTTAACGTAGCATAAATTCAAAATTTTCCTACGCATATTCAGATCTTCCTATGGAGAGACCAGCAACGAGAGATGGGTGAGTGCATCTTCATACCTTTGAAGATCACTAAGCGGAAGCATTACTAGAACGCGGTTGATGGAGTCGTACTCGCAGCGATTCGTATCGCGGTGTGATTCCGATCTAGTGCCGAACTACGGCACCTCCGCGTTCAACACACGTGCAGCCCGGTGACGTCTCCCGCACCTTGATCCAGCAAGGAGGAGGGAGAGGTTGGGGAAGAACTCCAGCAGCACGACGGCGTGGTGTCGATGGAGAGACGAGGTCTCCCGGCAGGGCTTCGCCAAGCACCGGAAGAGAGGAGGAGGAAGTAGGGCAGGACTGAGCCGAGGGAGAGGCAAAAGTCTGTCTCTCAAGGGCCAAAACCCCTCTCTATTTATAGGAGGAGGGGAGGGGGGTGCGCCACCCCTAGGGTTTCCCCCTAGGTGGTGCGGCAGCCACCAGATGGGAGGGGGCGACGGCCAGGGCAGGGAAAGGGGGGCGCGCCCTAGGTGGGCCTTGGGCCTCCCCTGCGCCTAGGGTTTCCCCCCTTCCCCCTTCTCTGGTGCGCATGGGCTGGGTGGGGGCGCACCAGCCCACCTAGGGGCTGGTTCCCTTCCCCACTTAGCCCATCTAGCCTCCCGGGGTCGTTGCCCCCCTTCGGTGGACCCCCGGGGCCACCTCCGGTGGTCCCGGTACGTTACCGGTGACGTCCGAAACACTTCTGGTGTCCAAAACCATCCGTCCTATATATTAATCTTTACCTCCGGACCATTCCGGAGCTCCTCATGACGTCCGGGATCTCATCCGGGACTCCGAACAACTTTCGGTAACCTTGTATAACAATTCCCTATAACCCTAGTGTCACTGAACCTTAAGTGTGTAGACCCTACGGGTTCGGGAGACAGGCAAACATGACCGAGACACCTCTCTGGACAATAACCATCAGCGGGGTATGGATACCCATGGTGGCTCCCACTTTCTCCACGATAATCTCATCGGATGAACCACGATGTCAAGGATTCAATCAATCCCGTATACGATTCCCTTTGTCTGTCGGTATAGAACTTGCCCGAGATTCGATCGTCGGTATACCAATACCTTGTTCAATCTCGTTACCGGTAAGTCTCTTTACTCGTTCCGTAGCACGTCATCGTGTGACTAACTCCTTAGTCACATTGAGCTCATGATGATGTTCTACCGAGTGGGCCCAGAGATACCTCTCCGTCACACGGAGTGACAAATCCCGATCTCGATTCGTACCAACCCAACATACACTTTCGGAGGTACCCGTCGTGCACCTTTATAGTCACCCAGTTACGTTGTGACGTTTGATACACCCAAAGCACTCCTATGGTATCCGGGAGTTGCACAATATCACGGTCGAAAGAAAAGATACTTGACATTAGAAAAGCTTTAGCATACGAACAATACGATCTAGTGCTATGCTTAGGATTGGGTCTTGTCCATCACGTCATTCTCCCAATGATGTGATCCCGTTATCAATGACATCTAATGTCCATGATCAGGAAACCATGATCATCTATTGTATAACGAGCTAGCCAACTAGAGGCTTGCTAGGGACACATTGTGATCTATTTATTCACACATGTATTACTGTTTCCTGTTAATACAATTATAGCATGAACAATAGACGATTATCATGAACAAGGAAATATGATAATAACCATTTTATTATTGCCTCTAGGGCATATTTCCAACATTTACAAGAGTCCTGGCTATGCTACAAATCCTAGCTTTCCCTATCTCTAAGTCGTCGTGTTTTCCAAGACTCGAAACCCCCTTGGCGGTCTATCTTTTGTATAGCTTCTGAACCACCATACGACTCCTGGGCCAAGGCATGTATTACCAATGAATGAGTCGCCCCCTTAGTGACCCGGCCCAACTAGGCCAGTTACACCGCAGGTAACATCCCCAACATTAGGCCCCAGATTGTCTTGAATTTATTCATGACAATAAACCTTCACTCATTTGGGGCGACTTGTACCACCCTTGCTTCTTGACGGATGATAAGCCGCCATTCATCATGAATTGTTTGAACCGCCATGCATTCTTTGATGACATCACCTTATCCCTTTAGTTCCAGGATTTTAATGCCGTAACCACCCAATGGATTTTTTGCACCACCATTTACTTATCCCAAAAATCCAGGCGCCATCATTGCAAATTTTCGGTTTGTCGCCTTGATTCCCGCGCTGGCCGGCTCAATTCCAGCTTTGGTTCTTTAAATAGCCGCAGGGGGAGTGGGGGCACCGTCACCTACCCCCACTTCAGCCTCCTCGCGACCTTCGTCTTCCTCGCGCCCTTCGTCTCGCTCGTGCTAGCGCCTCGGCCTCCTCACCAGCCCCCGAAGCTCCGTCGCCAGCCGTGGACTCCTGGGCGTCTCCGGGCCAATCGAAGGTGCGAAGCTCTCTGCGTCCATCTCCGGTGCCGTCCTCCTCTCTCAGGTAAACGCATTTCCCCATTAGGGTTAGATTGAGAACTCCATTGTTCTTGTAAGCTAGCCTCAGAACACGACGAACGTCTTTCTTTACTCTGGATCCGCTTTAATACTCTCGCGGTAGATCCTCTGTAGTAGCAAACGGCGGTAGTCCTTATTGCATTTCTCGGCCATTTGAGGTTTTACTCCGTAGATCCAGAGGATAGTGCTGCCGCATTCTTGCGTTCATAGCCTTCGCAATTTTTCCAAGTATTACCTTTTAAATTTGATCCACGCGTAGATCCATAATTCTCTGCTTTTTTTAGAAATATGTTCATCCTTCCTCGGGAATATCCCTAAGGAAAAAAATCCTTTGAGAGTCGCCGCTCAGTTCCTTCCACCACAGCGAGTTAGATTATCACCATAGCTACGCCTTTTCCGGTCGAGGGGCGAGTCATAATACCTTCGTTGACATTCCATAAATCGCCCAGCTGGCAACTCAGGATGCCTTCACATCCATACTTTGTCACCTAGTGGCGAGTCATAAGGTCTTTTACAGACACATCGTAGATCTCCAACTGGCGTGTTACCATATTTCATGGTCCATACTGAGCTGCCTTGTTTCCCCTTTTTGTAGTCATGGTTGTTGTTTCGAAATGCGATTGGTTACCAACCAAGATTGACGATGCCATTCTCGAGAAATTTGTTAAGTCGGGTCATCTTGACAGCAAGGAAGTTATCGGTTGGCGAACCGCCCCAGGCGAGTTGATCCCCAACCCTGCCGCGGGAGAAGTAGTCATTTTCACTAATTATCTTGAACGAGGCTTCAAACCGCCCGGGTCAAAGTTTTTCAAAGACACTCTACATTTCCTTAACGTCCATCCTCAAAACCTGGGACCCAATTCCATAAGCAATCTCTGCCAGTTTCAAGTGTTTTGCGAGGTATACCTACAAAGAGAGCCCACGGTTCCATTATTCTGGAACTTCTTCCATCTGAATCGCCAGACTGAATTCTCCAACGGACCCAACCATGAACTCGGAGGAGTCAACATCCAAAGACGCCGCGAACATGGGTTTCCATCAGTCCTTCTGCCCAGCCACCCCAAAGGTTGGGCCGAGTCTTGGTTTTACTATCGTGACACTTCTCCTCCTGGTGAGAACCCACTTCCGGGTTATAGAGAAGATCGCCTGCCCATGGACTTCAAGCTGCCTGAGAATCTCATGGAAGAGGAAGAATCATAATTCATCCCTATCTTCTCCGAGTTACGGTCCTTGACCAATAACGGGCTCATCGGGATCGATCTGTTCCGCTGTTGGGTGGAATGGAACATTCTTCCTCTGAGCCGCCGGAACGGACTGATGTGTGAATATGATAGTAGCGTGAACCATCCGCAATGCTTTCACCATAAAAACTCCCAGAGAAGGACATTGTTGGGATAATCAAGAAGCTAACCAGCGAGTCTTTGGAAGACTGTGCCAAAATCGGGCTCAAGCCCTTCTGTCGCTCCAACCCGGCTCCACCGGTTAGAATCTACGCCGCCTTCCTTTACCTTGTAACTATACTTGCCAATGCTCCGGGTTTGAAATATTATTCTATTCACCAGAAAGGTGATCCTTTTTGGCGAAGGGGACCAAAAGTGACAGCCCAAAAAACACCAAACCACCACCGAAGAAGAAGAAGAAAGCCAGCAAAGGCAAAACCGCCAAGGATTCATCCGTCGTCGGTGAGTCACAAGCTGTCGAAGAACAGTCAGAGGTAAAACTTCCCATTTACATATTATCCTTATGTTCCGACTCATGCTTATACCCTGTATCCTTATGCGCAGGGCGATGACTACGAGAATCAAGATGACGCGGTTGAGGTAATTTCTATTTCTTCCGACTCAACTTCCTCTTCACCTAGGCCAGCCAGGCGGATCTGCGGGAAAGTTCCCATGTCTCACCCAGATGCTTATATGGACCCTGATTTCCTTTTGAAGAAGGCGAAATATACTCCCAAGCGCAAAACCCGGAGCCGCTCTAGCGACTTAATTTCCGAGTTGCCTGAAAAGACAACAAATCGGAAGCGCACAAGTGAGGTATACTCTTGTTAACCATAATCTTTCCTTGTAGAAAATGTGATTCACAACTCTTTGAACTTTTATTCTATCCATCAGACTTCACCTCCTTAATCTGGCGACTCAGCGATGTCAGCTCTTCCGCCAATGATTCGTGTACAAGGGTGAGTTCTTTTACTAACCCTTTCTCTTCCCCATAATGATATTTGCCCTAACTTTTGATGGCTTCATATTAGAGCACAAGTGAAGAAGAGAAAAACTGGCGACTCGTCTTCCGCTCCTAAGACGACTGAGGTCTTAGGCAAGCACCTCTGCCCCAGAGTTTGACAAAGGCCAAGTGGCGACTCATGATGCTCCTGCGGATGACATCCCTGACGTCTGGGGCGACTCGTCAGACACCTTAAAGGAAACTGTTGACAATGTTAACCCGCCAAGCTCTCCCAAGGAGACTGAGGATCCAGATGACGTCATAATCACTGGTACTGGCTACTCCAAACCTGCGATGGCGTGTTATCTAAACACACCTCAAAGGAATCCCATCCTTCCACCGAACAAGATGTTAGTAAGTTGAAACTTCCCTAGTATGAGAAGCTAGAATTTGATCAACTTTGCTCTGGTTTCGTGAGTCACCTGGAGACGAGTCATGAAATGAACAAAAGCTTGATCCACATGATGAGAGTAAAACATGAGGTATGTTCTTTATTACGTATTCTCTTCCACCCATTAGCCTTCCAATAGACTAGTCTTTCTTGATGAAATAATTCTTGTTGCAATGTCTGTTAGACCCGTATCTGTCCATAGCCCCCAAGGGTTGGGTCATCTTTTGAAAGATGAGCCGAGTCTTGTATTTAGAGAAAACTCTTCAACCTGTAGCCCCCAAGGGTCGGGTCATCTTTTGAAAGATGAGTCGGGTCTTCTATTTAGAGAAAAATCTTCAACCTGTAGCCCCCAAGGGCCGGGTGATCTTTTGAAAGATGAGTCGGGTCTTGTATTTAGAGAAAAATCTTCAACCTGTAGCCCCCAAGGGCCGGGTCATCTTTTGAAAGATGAGTCGGGTCTTGTATTTAGAGAAAAATCTTCAACCTGTAGCCCCCAAGGGCCGGGTCATCTTTTGAAAGATGAGTCGAGTCTTGTATTTAGAGAAAAACTTCAACATGTAGCCCCAAGGGCCGGGTCATCTTTTGAAAGATGAGCCGGGTCTTGTATTTAGAGAAAAACTTCAACTTGTAGCCCCCAAGGGCCGGGTCATCTTTTGAAAGATGAGTCGGGTCTGGAATTTTGTAGGACTTCGAATAGAATCATACATTAGCCCCCAAGTGTCAAGAATATTGCTTTGCAATAGTTTTGAAACTTGTCTCCCCAAATTTTGCTTTGCAGGAATCTGTGACCCAGGTTGAGTCATCCCTGGCTGATTTAAGGAAATGTTTAGCCGAACAGCAGAATGCTCGGTCTGAGTCAGAGAAGAAGTATCAGATGGTCCTGACTGAAATGGAGAAAATGAAGGCTGATCACTAGAAGCTTGAAAAGAAAACCAAAGTTGACCAAGCCGCCCTCCTGAAGCGGGCCGAGCAAGCCGAGGAGAAACTAGAAGCCGCCCAGCAAGAACTTTCCAGCTTGAAAAAACACATCTCCAACATGACTCTAGCCATGTTTGGTAAGGACTAACCCCCTTCATCCAAAAATCAGTCTAGTTTCTCATGACTAACAAACACGGATTTATCCTTTGTAGGTCCATGAGCCGCCAATCTCCAAGACGACCGTATGCTGAAACTAAAGGCGATATATACCTTCACCGAGCAGTTGTACACGGGGAGTGTGCTCACGATAAAAGCGGTGATGGGCAACAAAGAGCCAGTCAAGTCCATCAGGAGCATGCTTGGCTATGTGTCTACGTTGCCTCCTCAAGTGGAGGAGCTGAAGAGATCAGCTGCCCGGAAGGGAGCCCTGAATACCTTAAACTGGTGCCTGGCCTATGATCCCAAGCCGAAACCAGAGGAGGTAGATGCTGGCTATCCTGAACTAAAAGACGACGGGTCGGAGTTCACCGAAGATGACTATCATCGAGTGATCAAAGAGTCCTGCTTTGCAGCGACTCAACTAGCAGCCGGCTTGGATTTAAACAAATACCAAGCCACGTATGATGATAATAACAAGAAGGTGACTCCTCCGCCGTATGAAACCACCAGCCTGACTCCTCGCTGGTCCAAGAATCCATTTGACTTCGAAGCAGATCTATCAACCTTCCTTGATAATGAAGGTGAGTTCATCGCCTTGGCCAACTGTAACTGGAAGCTCGGCGACTTACAAATTGAAGGTGGAGAAAGCTCGAGGCAAGGCAACCCGGAGGCGGCTTGAGTCTTCTAAAGATGTAACCATTGCTTTAAAAACAATCTGATCTCTTCTTTGATCGGGAGACGATTCCCGACTTGGCTATGTGAGCCATGTAATAGTTTGTAGGAAAACAGTCTTTCGACCATGCCTTTTGCTCGACATTGCTGGATACTTTATCCTTTATGCAAATCGTGAATCGCCTTTTACAATCCTTATGCTTGATAAGCAAGGAAGTGTCGTAGTTTGACATAAAAATCTTCAACCTGTGTGTCAAGAAAAAAACACCACAAGCCAACTCAGTGAGTTATGGCAGAAGATAAACCAGACCTGTGGGTCATGGCAAATAATAGTTAAAAACCAGCTCGATGAGTCGCGGCGAGTTATGAACAAAAGCCGGCTCAATGAATCGTGGCTAGTTATACTAGGGTGTTTATGAAACCTTGTGGCCATGCCACCAAGATATAAAATTTGTCGGCTCGATGAGCTGCGATAGGATAAGACGAGTTTGCAAAACTCTAGTGTTACCCCAAGAAGGCTTTTGCAACAGCCCATATTGTTTAGACCGGCTGATCTGGCGCGAGTCAAGCTCTAGTGAAGCAGGTTCAGTGAACCAATGGTTTCTCTATTTTCCATGTGTGGCTCCGGCCGGTACCTTTTATGTTTTAACCAAGGCGAGTTCACGGTCCAAATAACGGATTGACTCGCCCAGAGTACATAGGTCCATGTGGCGACTTGTCCAACACATAGTCCAGTATAACCATTTGTAATGCGGTAATTATTCGCTAGCCAAGACGGTATTCAGGCTGAACTCAATGAGTGGAAGCCCCCAAGTGACCTATGATTAGGGAAAAGTCAGACATAGCATTGCAGAAGCGTGTACGCTCTTACTGCAAAATGACTTGGGAACTTGTAGCCCCAAGTAAGCCAGTTGCTACGGCGCCAGAAATCGGCACGTTGACGGGAGACTATTCTTGACTCGATACTCCCCGGCAACGACGCCAAAAATCCTAGGAGGCCTCTTGAGCTTGCGTTGGTTTTTCCCTTGAAGAGGAAAGTGTGATGCAGCACAGGAGCAGTAAGTATTTCCCTCAATTGAGAACCAAGGTATCAATCCAGTAGGAGAATCAAGCCAAGTGTCCAGAGTACCTGCTCAAACACAAACGAGCTTGCACCCAATGCTATAAAGGGGTTGTCAATCCCTTCAAGATTGATTGCAAAGTGAGATCTGAAGGCGGAAAGTGCAACGAAGTATAAGTGTAAGGCTGAAAATATGAAGTGAAGTAGACCCGGGGGCCATAGTGTTCACTAGAGGCTTCTCTCAAAATAGCAAATATTACGGTGGGTTAACAAATTACGGTCGAGCAATTGATAGAACCGCGCAAAGTCATGACAATATCTAAGGCAATGGTCATACATATAGGCATCACGTCCGAGACAAGTAGACCGATACTTTCTGCATCTACTACTATTACTCCACACATCGACCGCTATCCAGCATGCATCTAGTGTATTGAGTTCATGACGAACAGAGTAACGCCTTAAGCAAGATGACATGATGTAGAGGGATAAACTCAAACCAGTGATGTAAACCCCATCTTTTTACCCTTGATGGCAACAACACGATGCGTGCCTCGCTACCCCTTCTCTCACTGGGTGAGGTCACCGCACGGTATGAACCCAAAACCAAGCACTTCTCCCATTGCAAGAATCATAGATCAAGTTGGCCAAACAAAACCCACAACTCGAAGAGAATTACAAGGATATGAAATCATGCATATAAGAGATCAGAAGAAACTCAAATAAGATTCATAGATAATCTAATCATAAATCCACAATTCATCGGATCTAGACAAACACACCGCAAAAGAAGATTACATCAGATAGATCTCCATGAAGATCATGGAGAACTTTGTAATGAAGATCCAAGAGAGAGAAGAAGCCATCTAGCTACTAGCTATGGACCCGTAGGTCTATGGTGAACTACTCACGCATCATCGGAGAGGTCATGGTGTTGATGAAGAAGATCTCTGTATCCGAATCCCCCCTCCGCCAGGGCACTAGAACGTGCCCCAGATGGGACCTTGCGGAGACAGAAGCTTGCGGCGGCGGAAAAGTATTTTCGTGGATCTCTCCCGTGGTTTCAGATTATTAGGGAATTTATAGGCGGAAGAAGTAGGGCAGGGGAGCCACGGGGAGCTCACAAGCCTGCTAGGCACGCCCCCCCCCCCTAGGCCAGGCCTAGTGAGTTTTTGACCTCCTCCGAGGTCCCCTGCCTTGGTTCTCAAGTATCCTGCGTGTCTTCTGTTATGGAAAAAATCATTTCGCAGGTTTTATTCCGTTTGGACTCCGTTCAAAATTCTCCTGTGAAAAAGGTCAAAAACACGGAAAAAAATAGGAACTGGCACTTGGCACTGAGTTAATAAGTTAGTCCCAAAAAAGATATAAAATGCATACAAAACATCCAAAGTTTCAAAAGATAATAGCATGGATCCATCAAAAATTATAGATACGTTGGAGACGTATCAAGCATCCCCAACCTTAACTCCTGCTCGTCCTCGAGTAGGGAAGTCATAAAGACTGAATTTTTGATGTGGAATGCTACCTAGCATATTTGTCCTTTGTTACTTCTTTCATGTGACATAAATGTTCAGATCCGTAAGATTCAAAACAATAGTTTGCTATTGACGTGAAAACAATAATACTTCAAGCAAACTAGCAAGGTAATCATGAACTTTCGAAATAACAAGGCCAAAGAAAGTTATCCCTACAAAATCATATAGTCTGGCTATGCTCCATCATCCCCACACAACTAATTTAAATCATGCACAACCCCGGTATTGGCCAAGTAATTGTTTTTGCACTCTTACTTTCTCAAACATTTTTCAACTCTCACGCAATACATGAGCGTGAGCCATGGATATAGCACTATGGTGGAATAGAGTGTGGTGGAGATTGTGAGACAAAAAAAGGAGATGGTCACATCGACTCGGCATATCAAAGGACTATGGAGATGCCCATTAATAGATATCAATGTGAATGAGTAGGGATTTCCATACAACGGATGCACTAGAGCTATAAGTATGTGAAAGCTCAAAAGGAGAACTAGTGGGTGTGCATCCAACTTGCTTGCTCACGAAGACCTAGGGCAATTTTGAGGAAGCCCTTCATTGGAATATACAAGCCAAGTTATATAATAAAGATTCCCACTAGTATATGGTGTGACAAAACGAGAGGCTCTCAATCATGAAGAACATGGTGCTAATATGAAGCACAAGTGTGGAAAGAGATAGTAGCATTGTCCCTTCTCTCTTTTTTTTTGTTTGGGCTCTTTGGCCTCTCTTTTTTTCATTTTTTTGGTGGGCATCTTTGGCCTCTATTTTTTTTATTTCCTCACATGGGACAATGCTCTAATAATGATGATCATCACACTTTTATTTACTCACAGCTCAAAGATTAGAACGATGATGACTCTATAGGAAATGCCTCCGGCAGTGTACCGGGATGTGCAACGATCTAGCTTGGCGTATGACGTTGAAACATCTCGCTAGCTATCTTTTGATCATGCAATGGAAATATGACAGTGATGACACAAGTCATGAGACGGAACGGTGGGAGTTGCATGGCAATATTTCTCGGAATGGCTATGAAAATGCCATAGTAAGTAGGTATGGTGGCTGTTTTGAGGAAGGCATATGGTGGGTTTGTGCACCGGCAAAAGTTGCGCAGTACTAGAGAGGCTAGCAATGGTGGAAGGTGAAAGTGCATCTATACCATGGACTCACATTAGTCATGAAGAACTCACATACTTATTGCGAAAGTTTTTATTAGTAATTGAAACAAAGTGCTAAATGCATACTCCTAGGGGAAGGGTTGGTAGGTGTTAACCATCGCGTGATCCCGACCGCAACACAAAGGATGACAATCAATAGACCAATTATGCTCCAACTTCCTAACATAGCGGTTCACCATACGTGCATATTACGGGAATCACTAACTTCAACACAAGTATTTCTAGATTCACAACACCCTACTAACATAACTTTTAATATTACCAAATCCACGTCTCAAAACTAATTGAGAGGAATCAAACTTCTCTTCTACTCAACACATATGAAGATCGAAGTTTTATTGTATGCTCTTTGGATACCTATCACCTTTGGGACTACTTTCATAGCACAAGCCAACTACCAAGTTACGCACCGCCGTGCTCTAAAAAAATCTAAGTGAAGCACAAAGAGCAACATTGCCTAGCTCAAAAGATATAAGTGAAGCACAATGAGTATTCTAGCAAATTCATGATGAGTTTGTGTCTCTCTCAAAAGGTGTGCAGAAAGGATGATTGTGACACAACAAAAAGAAAAGACTCCTACGATACAAGACGCTCCAAGAAAAACACATATCATGTGGTGAATAAAAATATAGCTCCAAGTAATGTTACCGATGGATTGAAGACGAAAGAGGGGGTGCCTTCCCGGGGCATCCCCAAGCTTAGGCTTTTTTGTGTCCTTGAATTTGGCTTGGGATGCCTTGGGCATCCCCAAGCTTGAGCTCTTTCCACTCTTTATCCCTTTTTCCATGAGAACATCACCCAAAACTTGAAAACTTCACAACACAAAACTTAAACAGAAACTCGTGATAACATTAGCACAAGAAAACAAACTACCACCTCTTTAGGTACTGTAGCAATCTTGATTTCTATTTATATTGGTGTTAGGTTACTGTATTCTCACTTTTCCATGGCTAGTACCCCCCCGATACTATCCATAGTTTCATCAAAATAAGCAATCAACACAACAAAAACAGAATCTGTCAAAAACAGACCAGTCTATAGCAATCTGTATACTTCGTATACTTCTGGTATCTCAAAAATTCTGAACAATTACGACAATTTGGGAAATTGGCATATCAACCAGAAGCAAAAAGAATCAACTCAAAATCTCTGTCTAGATAAAAATGGAAAATAATTTAGTGAGCGCAAAGTTTCTGTCTTTTTCAGCAAGATCAAACAACCATCACCAAAACTAGTCATAAAGGTTTTACTTGGCACAAACACAAAAAGAAACACAAAAAACACAATCATAATAGAATTATGATGGTGTGGACGCAAGAAAATAGAGAGAAAAAAGCAAAGATAAATTTATTGGGTTGCCTCCCAACAAGCGCTATTGTTTAATGCCCTTAGCTAGGCATTGATAAATCAATGATTCTCACATAAAAGATAGCATTCGGACACGAAAAGAGCATCATGAAACATGTGACAAATATATATAAGTCTAACATACTTCCTATGCATAGGCATTTTATAGGAAAAAAATTATCAAGACAAGCAATAACTACCATATGCAAGGAAGAAGAAAGAGACAATATCAATCTCAACATAACGAGAGGTAAATTAGTAACATGAAAGTTTCTACCACAATATTTTCCTCTCTCATAACAATTACATGTGGAATCATATTCAAATTCAACAATATAGCTATCACAAAGGATATTCTTTTCATGATCCACATGCATGCAAAGTTGACGCTGTTCAAAAATAGTGGGATTATCATCAACTAAAGTCATGACTTCTCCAAACCCACTTCCAATATTATTGCAAATATCATATTCATCATGAGTCTTAAACAAATTTTCAAGATCATAAGAAAAATCATTACTCCAATCATGATCATTGCAACAAGTAGTGGACATAGCAAAACTAGCATCCCCAAGCTTAGGGTTTTGCATATTTTTAGCATGATTGACATTAATAGAATTCATAGTGAAACCATTGCAATCATTCTTTTCATTCTAGGAGCCCTCGTGAATCACTTCATAAATTTCTGCATCACGATTTTCAGATTCACGCATCTCAAGCAAAAATCCATAGAGAAAGTCAAGTGCACTCAACTCACTAGCAAATGGTTCAACATAATTGGATCTCTTAAAGAGATTAGCAAGTGGATGAGGATCCATATCAATAGATTTTCAGCAAGCGAAGATGCAAGAATATTGAAGGCACATAGCACACAAGCAAAGGAAAGGCAAACAAAAAGGCAAATATTTTTGTAATTTTTTTCAGAAGTGGGGGAGAGGAAAACAAGAGACAAAAAAACTAAATGCAAGAGATGAGTTTGTGACACTTACTTGGATGAGCTTCACCTAGAACTTGATCCTCCCTGGCAAAGGCGCCAAAAATCCTTCTGCTACGGCGCCAGAAATCGGCACGTTGACGGGAGACTATTCTTGACTCGATACTCCACGGCAACGACGCCAAAAATCTCTCGCGGCCTCTTGAGCTTGCGTTGGTTTTTCCCTTGAAGAGGAAAGGGTGATGCAGCACAGGAGCAGTAAGTATTTCCCTTAGTTGAGAACCAAGGTATCAATCCAGTAGGAGAATCAAGCCAAGTGTCCAGAGTACCTGCGCAAACACAAACGAGCTTGCACCCAACGTTATAAAGGGGTTGTCAATCCCTTCAAGATTGATTGCAAAGTGAGATCTGAAGGCGGAAAGTTCAACGAAGTAAAAGTGTAAGGCTGAAAATATGAAGTGCAGTAGACCCGGGGTCCATAGTGTTCACTAGAGACTTCTCTCGAAATAATAAATATTACGGTGGGTGAACAAATTATTGTCAAGCAATTGATAGAACCGCGCAAAGTCATGACGATATCTAAGGCAATGATCATACATATAGGCATCACGTCCGAGACAAGTAGACCGATACTTTCTGCATATACTACTATTACTCCACACATCAGTCGCTATCCAGCATGCATCTAGTGTATTGATTTCATGACGAACAGAGTAACGCCTTAAGCAAGATAACATGATTTAGAGGGCTAAACTCAAACCAATGATGTAAACCCCATATTTTTACCCTTGATGGCAACAACACGATGTGTGCCTCGCTACCCCTTCTGTCACCCAAAACCAAGCACTTCTCCATTGCAAGAATCATAGATCAAGTTGGCCAAACAAAACCACAACTCGAAGAGAATTACAAGGATATGAAATCATGCATATAAGAGATCAGAAGAAACTCAAATAAGATTCATAGATAATATGATCATAAATCCACAATTCATCGGATCTCGACAAACACACCGCAAAAGAAGATTACATCGGATAGATCTACATGAAGATCGTGGAGAACTTTGTATTGAAGATCCAAGAGAGAGAAGAAGCCATCTAGTTACTAGCTATGGACCCGTAGGTCTATGGTGAACTACTCACGCATCATCGGAGAGATCATGGTGTTGATGAAGAAGCCCTTCGTATCCGAATCTCCCTCCGGCAGCGCACCAGAACGTGCCCCAGATGCGATCTTGCGGAGACAGAAGCTTGCGGCGGCGGAAGAGTATTTTCGTGGATCTCTCCTGTGGTTTCAGATTTTTAGGGAATTTGTAGGCTGAAGAAGTAGGGCAGGGGAGCCACGGGGAGCTCACAAGCCTGCTAGCCCCACCCCTGGGCTGGGCCTGGTGGGCTTGTGACCTCCTCCGAGGTCCCGTGCCTTTGTTCTCAAGTCTCCTGCGTGTCTTCTGTTATGGAAAAAATCATTCCGCGGGTTTTATTCTGTTTGGACTCCGTTCAAAATTCTCCTCTGAAAAAGGTCAAAAACACAGAAAAACAAGAACTGGCACTGGGCACTGAGTTAATAGGTTAGTCCCAAAAAAGATATAAAAGGCATACAAAACATCCAAAGTTTGACAAGATAATAGCATGGAACCATCAAAAATTATAGATACGTTGGAGACGTATCACCAGCTTAATTCTCAAAATCATATAAGGCGCCCATGTTTGAACCGTGCAACGTGGCGACTGGTCCTATTTGGCTTACCAGTGCCCAGTTTTGAAATAAGCGCAGCATGGCGACTTATGCTCTTTGGCCCTCATAGCGTCCATGTTTGGACGACTCATAGAACAATAAAGACTCATGCTTTCCAGAAGCTGAAACGGCAAAGAACCCTGAAGTTCGTGGGTGCCGGCTTTGTTGCTTTATAAATAAAATATTACAAGTTCTGAGGTTTGTAAAAAAGAAAGGAGCCCATGGCTCTAGGTGTAGTAAGGCCGCAGGTGGGCTATATTCTAGGGGCGAGTTGTCCCAACCTCTGTAGTTGGCCTATCTGGGCGAAGATCCACCAAGTAGTATGAGCCATTCCGGAGATTCTTCCTGATGACAAATGGTCCTTCCCATGGAGGTGATAACTTATGCATACTAGTGTGATCCTGAATCAACTGGAGCACTTAGTCGCCCTCTTGGAAAGTACGGCTCTTGACACGGCGACTGTGGTAGCGTCGCAAGTCTTGTTGGTAGATCGCCGACCGTGGCGCAGCCAAGTCACGCTCTTCCTCCAAAGTATCCAACGAATTTTTTCGTGCCAACTCGTTGTCCTCTTCTACATAGGCGGCGACTCGTGGTGAATCGTGTCAGATGTCGCTTGGCAACATCGCCTCTGCCCTGTAGACCAGAAAGAAAGGAGTAAAACCCGTGGAACGGTTGGGAGTGGTCCTGATGCTCCATAATACTGAGGGCAACTCTTCCACCCAACATCCTAGAGTACTTTCCAAAGGCACCATAAGCCGGGGCTTGATCCCCCGCAGTATTTCCTGATTCGCCCTTTCTGCCTGCCCATTAGACTGGGGATGTGCGACTGCAGAAACGTCGAGCCGCATATGCTCTCGACCGCAAAACTCTTGCATTGCGCCCTTCGACAGATTAGTACCATTGTCAATAATGATACTATGAGGATATCCAAACCGGAAAATCATTTTTTTTCAAGAATTTGTCGGTCGTATCAGTATCACAGCTACTAACGGGCTCTACCTCGACCCACTTAGTAAACTTGTCAACCGCCACCAATGGGTGAGTCTTTTCATTGGACGACATCTTGAAAGGGCCAACCATGTCCAGCCCCCAGACTGCAAACGGCCAAGTGATTGGGATCATCCGCAATTCCTGAGCCGGTACATGCATCCGACGTCCAAATTTCTGGCAACCATCACATCGGTGAACTATTTCTTCCGCGTCTGCATGAGTCGTCAACCAATAAAACCCATGTCTAAAGGCCTTAGAAACCAAGGATCGTGACCCGGCATGATGACCACAATCGCTCCTCAGAAGAAACACACCTTTGAAATACCCCTAAGGTGCTTCGCTTGTGCAACTCGCCATTGTGTATGACCATGGATTTGCACCAACCGACGATTTGGCGAGCCAATAATTCATCTGCGGGTAACTCGGCTCGGGTGAGATACGCCATATAGGGAGTCGTCCAATCCGGAGTGGCACCAAGAACCGCCACGAGTTGAGACTCGGGGTCCAGCACCGCCAAGTCTTCCACTGAAGACAGTCTCACCGAAGGGTTATGTAATACATCCAAAAAGACATTGGGAGGAATTGGCTTACGCTGTGAACCAAGACGGGAAAGAGCATCTGCTGCTTCATTAAGTCGTCGGTCGATGTAATCCACTTGATAGCCATGAAAGTGACCCGCTACATCTGACACAGCTCGCCTGTAAGCCGCCATCAAGGGATCTCTTGAATCCCAGGTGCCAGAAACCTGTTGTGCCACCAAATCTGAGTAGCCCAAACATCTGACTTGCGTGAGGTTCATCTCTTTGGCGAGTCGCAATCCATGGAGCAAGGCTTCATACTCTGCTGCATTGTTGATACACGGAAACATGAGCCGGAGGACATAGCAAAATTTGTCACCCTGAGGCGAGGATATCACCACACCAGCCCCCGAGCCTTCCAACTGCCTCGATACGTCGAAAAAGATGGTACAATAGGTATGATCGGGCCTATCCTCTGGGATTTGCAACTCGGTCCAATCATTGATGAAGTCCACTAGTGCTTGAGACATAATGGCCGTACGGGGAATATACCGCACGTGATGGGGCCCTAACTCAATGGCCCACTTAGCAATCCGTCCTGTTGCTTCTCGATTTCGTATAATGTCGCCAAGGGGGGCAAAACTGACAACCGTGATGGGATGTTCCTGGAAGTAGTGCTTCAGCTTCTGACTTGCCATAAACACCCCAAAGACCAGCTTCTGCAAATGCGGGTAGCGTTGTTTGGAGAGGGTCAGGACCTCGCTGATAAAATAAACTGGTCGCTGGACCGGGTATTCCTTTCCTTCTTCCTTCCGCTCGACAACCACTGCCACACTCACTGCCTTGGAATTGGCCGCAATGTACAAAAGCATAGGCTCCTTGTTCGTCGGAGCCGCCAATACTGGCGGCTTAACCAATTGTCACTTCAAGGCTTGAAAGGCTTCGTTGGCTTCGTCTGTCCATACGAATTGATTAGTTTTGTTGAGAAGCTGATAGAGAGGGATGGCCTTCTCCCCGAGGCGACTTATAAAGCGGCTTAGAGCCGCGATACGACCCGCCATACGCTGGACTTGGTTAATATTAGCCGGCTTTCCTAGCGAAGTAATCGCTTCGATTTTGTCCGGGTTAGCTTCAATACCGCGTTCTGACACCAGAAAACCCAATAACTTTCCTGCAGGAACACCAAACACACACTTGGTGGGATTAAGCCTCATGTGGTAGACGCGCAAGTTGTCAAAAGTCTCCTTGAGATCCTCCAAGAGCGACTCTTTCTTTTGAGATTTGACTACAATGTCGTCCACATAAGCGTGGACATTACGACCGATCTGGTTATGCAAACAATTTAGGATGCAACGCTGATAAGTCGCCCCCGCACTCTTGAGCCCGAACGGCATAGACACGTAATAGAAGGCTCCGAAGGGGGTTATGAAGGATGTTTTCTCCTGGTCTGCCACCACCATCTTGATCCGGTGGTACCCTGAATAAGCATACAAGAAACACAAATGCTCGCAACCCACCGTCGAGTCAATGATTTGATCAATGCGGGGAAGCGAAGGGATCCTTCGGATAGGCTCTGCTGAGGTCAGTGTAGTCGATGCACATGCGAAAAGTGCCGTTCTTTTTTAGCACCAGGACCGGGTTAGCCAACCATTCAGGATGGAAAACCTCGTTGATGAACCCGGTGTCCAAAAGCAGGGCGACTTCCTCTCCGATCGCCTTATGATGCTCTTCATTAAACCTGCGCAGGTACTACCAGACTGGCTTTACTTTGGGGTCAGTATTAAGATGGTGCTCAGCGAATTCTCTCGGTACACCTGGCATGTCAGAAGGTTTCCACGCGAAGATGTCCCGATTCTCATGGATGAATTCGATGAGCACGCTTTCCTATTTGGGATCCAGACCCGTCCCAATAGTGAACTGCTTGGTTGAGTCGCCACGCGTGAAGTCTATGACCTTGGTGTCGTCCGTTGGTTTAAACTTGAGGGCGGGTCAGAGTCGATTGTTGGCCTCTTGAGCAGCGTCATGTCTACCGGATCAACATTGGCTTGGTGAAACTTGAGCTCTTCGGCCGCGCAAGCCGACTCGGCATAAGCTACGTCTCCCTCTTCGCAATCTTGGGCTATCTTCCTGTCTCCGCTGATTGTAATAGGTCCCTTAGGACCAGGCATCTTGAGCTTGAGGTAAACATAACATGGACGGGCCATGAATCGGGCGTAAGCCGGCCTTCCAAACAACGTGTGGTAGGGACTCTTGATCTTGACCACCTCAAACATGAGAGACTCGCTCCTGTAATTGGACTCTGTGCCAAAAGCCACGTTAAGTTTAATCCACCCAATTGGATACGCCGACTTACCGGGAACGATGTTGTGGAAGACCGTGGATGATGGCATCAAGTCTTTCTCCAAGAGATTCATCCTTCGAAATGTATCGAAGTATTGGATGTTAATGTTGCTGCCTCCGTCCATGAGGACCTTGGAAAGGGTGTATCCTCCGACTTGGGGAGCCACGACCAAATCCAAGTTGCTAGGGTTATCCACTCGCGGCGGGTGATCCTCCCTGCTCCAGGTTATGGGTTGTTCAGACCAGTGAAGGTACCTGGGGAGCGCCGGCTCAACCACGCTGAAGGTTCTATGCTTCACCTTCTCATCCCTTTTGCAGGTGATGGTGGTAAACACATGATACTACCCGCTATTCAGTTGTTTGGGGTTATTCTGGAAACCGCCACGATCATGGTGTCGCTGGAGATCCCCTTGCGGGGGCGGTTGCTGAAACACTCCTGGCACGTTGTACTGTTGTTGGTTGTGAACTTGGTACTGTCCACTTTTGGGTTGTGACCCGCCCTATGGACCCGGGTTAGGAAAACCGCTGAACGGGCTCTGGCGTGACCCGGGTGCGCCGAACTGTTCCTGTCGCTGGCCCTAATCACCACCCTAGCCTTTCTTGAGCGCCTCAGCCCGGAACTCCTGCATCACGTAGCAATCCTCCCAAGAGTGAGTCATCTACCCCTCAGTCATAGCATGCTATGGACAGGAGCCTTTGAGCATATCATGATAATTGCACGGCTTCTTCCCACTAAAACCTCGCTTCTTCTGGTGCTCGTTCCCGTTACCAGTATTGGTATTAGCAACGAAATATGTGGGACCTTCCTGTTGTCTCTTTTTGCCTTGCCCACCATGGTGGTGGTTGCTCCGGCCCTGAAACTGAGAATTACCCTTTGACGACTCACCCCTCCTGGTGGTGCTAGCCTTGTCGTCGTCCTCTCCAAGATCCTTGGTGTCATCTGACTCGGCATATCTGGTGAGGGTATCCATCAACTCGCCCATGTCTTGCTCTTTTCGCTTTAGCCGCCCCAGCTTCAGCACCAGAGGCTCGTAATGGCAGTTTTTATCCAAGATCAACACTGCCTGAGCCGTCGAGATGCCATCTGATGAATGAATAACTTCCGCAACTTGCCGAGTCCAGTGATGGACTGACTCGTCCAGCCGCTGGATGCAGTGTAGTAGGTCGACAATGGTCATCGGGCGTTTGCAAGTCCCTCTGAAATTCTTGATGAAGCGCTCCTTTAACTCTGCCCAAGTGTTGATGGAGTTAGGCGGCAAGTTTTTCAACCACGCGCGCGCCGTTCCTTCAAGCATCATAGTGAAATACTTGGCGCAGACCGCCTCGTTTACGTCGAGCATGTCCATCGCAAGTTCGTAACTCTCGATCCATGATCCTGGTTCGAGATCGGGTGTGTAATTGGGCACCTTCCTTGGTCCTTTGAAGTCCTTCGGCATTCGCTCATTGCATTGAGCGGGGGTGAGACACGACACCCCAATATGCTTGCCTCCGGCATCGAGAGGTGCGGGAGGTGTCTGGGTGTAAGCCGGATAACCCTAACCCGCTGCGGCTGCCGTTTCCATCTGACGCGCGACTCGCGCTGCGTCCACAATGTCGCCGGTCAGGTTTTACTGAGGCTGTGCCGCCCCTGCCATATAGATGGCAATTTGTCGATGGGATCTCTCAAGGATCTCGGGGTCCATTGCCAGTGACAGCCCTCCGAGTTGTCCTTCGTGAAGAGGATGAACTGAATCTGTCTTGCCCATGGACGACTCGTCGTCAGAATTGACGGGGGTGACCTCCTGGGTCGCCGGTTCGTCTTGTACGCTGTCTCCCTGCGTAAAACCGACAAAATCACGGTGTCTCCTGTCCTGTCGTGTCATGGGGAGGACGTACCTGGCCGGCTTGACGATGTCGGTGGAGATGTCCGGCTCAGGCAAGGGGGTTCCAATCATGTCGATGAAGACGTTGGTCTTGCCGAAGGGGGCTCTGTAACCATATTCGACTGAATCGGCTTCTGGCCCCCACAGCGAGTTGTCGATGTAGTACCTTCTGCGGCGGCTCTTCATCATGATGCCGACCGCATAGCTTTCTGACCCTGGTAGGGCTCCCTTTGAGAACTCAACTCCACCGTGCGTTGGCCCCACGGTGAGCGCCAACTGTCGTGATTTTGTCATGGCAGATGTCCTCGTGAAAGGACTTAAGGATGGAGCCATCGCACCTTGGTGGCGACTCAAAGGGGGTGAGCGAAAGCGAGACTCAGATTTACCCAGGTTCGGCCCCTCATGTGGAGGTAAAAGCCTACGTCCTGCTTTGTGTAGATTGATGATGGTTTCGATTACAAGGAGGGTGTAACTCGCCTGCCCTAGCTCTCGATGATTTCTAAATTGCCCTATCTTCCCCAGGGACTCGCCTTTATATACAGGTCGAGGCCCAAGGATTTACAAGAATCTTGGCTATGCTACAAATCCTAGCTTTCCCTATCTCTAAGTCGTCGTGTTTTCCAAGACTGGAAACCCCCTTGACGGTCTATCTTCTGTATAGCTTCTGAATTGTCATCCGGCTCCTGGGCAAAGGCATGTATTACCAATGAATGAGTCGCCACCTTAGTGACCCGGCCCAATTAGGGCGGGTTACACCGCAGGTAACATCCCCAACACTATCTTCTCCATTTTTACCCCCTTGGTACCTACCACCATATTCTATTCCACCTTATGTTATGTCCATGGTTCACGGTCATCTATTGCGTGAAGAATAAAAAGTTGATTCACATTGAATAAGTACGATCCAATCGCCTGACTTGGACACCGTGGTGCTTGACATCTACTATTCTTAAATAGTTGCAACCCACTACCTATTTTTCCTTCTCATGCAACCATGCCACATCATCAAGTCATGCATTTAGTCATAAGTACTTATTTTTCCTCATGTACCCATGCCACATCATCAAGTCATGCACGTGGTCATAACTTATAATGTTTGCACTAATCTACACATTATTTCACTAATTTTTGTTATGGGCATAAGCGGTATATACTTTAGAGAAAATATATGTAGATCATGTTACACCTTTTTATGCATCTTTTGTCAAATGCTTCATATGAGTTATTATTCTCAAAATATAAAACGAGAGCAACCCTATTATTTTTTTAGCAAATAGTTTTTGTTTTTCAACACCTATTTATATATCCATTTATCATGTTTTCCGCAGCGATGCATGGGGCATCATCTAGTTTATATTAATGTGGTGAATACAAAGCCTTGCCTTGCTAATATTATAAGAAGAATGGGGGTAAAACATTCTTTTATGACTGTATACTATGAAAGATTGATGATTTTGTTGCTTGTGCTTATAATTATTACTATGTTGATGTTTGTTGATTCATCGTTTCTCAATGACCATATATGCAAAATATTACATATTGGGTAGCATGTCACATCAAAAATTCTATTTTTATCATTTACCTAGTAAAGGACGAGCAGGAATTAAGCTTAGGGATGCTTGATACGTCTCCAACGTATCTATAATTTTTATTGTTCCATGCTGGTATATTATCATCCTAGGATACTTTTTGGGTCATAATTCACGAGTTAATATTATTTTAGCACTAACCTATTGACCAAGTGCCTAGTGCTAGTTGTTATTTTTATGTGGTTTTTTATTTTCACGTTTACAGTACCAAACGAAGTCCAGTTGCCGTGGAATTTTTTTATGTTTTTTCTGGACCAAAAGAAGACCTGAAAGCTTCGGGAGAAGGCCGAAAGCCACACCAGGGAGGCACAAGCCAACAGGACGCGGCCAGGGGGTCGGCGTGCCCTGATGGCTTGGCCCTCCCTGGTGGCCCCACTACCTCCGTTGTGTGGCCTATAAATTAACATGTATTCCAAAAACCCTAAAAACCATCGCCAAACACTTTTTCCACCACCTCAAGTCTTTGTTCCATGGCGATCCCATTTGAAGCTCCATTCCGGCACCCAACCAGAGGGGGGAACGATCACGGAGGGCCTCTTCATCAACCTTGCTGCCCTCGTGATGATGTGTGAGTAGTTCACCACAGACCTACGGGTTCGTAGTTAGTACCTAGATGGCTATCTCCCTCTCTCTCTCTCTCTCTCTTGATCTTCAATACAATGATCATCCCATCTTCGCTTTGATCTATCCAATGTAATTCTTTTGTATGATGTGTTTGTTGGGATCCGATGAATTGTGGGTTTATGTTGAGATTATTCATGAAAAGTATTTGAGTCTTCTTTGAGTTTTATGATTCTTATTTGCATGATCATCATAGCATCGTAATTCTCTCCGATCTATTGAATTGCTTTGGTGAAGTAGTTTGGTATTTCTTCAGTGAGAGGGGTGCGTTGTAGTGGGTTCAACCTGATGAGTTTATATATCCGAGTGACAGAACGAGACAAGTTGTGTCTTTCGTTGTTGCCAGTAAGGATGAAACGATGGGGTTTATTCATATTGATTGAGTTTACTTTGTATACATCATGTCATCGTTCTCCAAGCATTACTCTGTTTGTCATGAACTTAATACGTAGAGAGGCAAGCATAGAAGCGCTCTTGAAGTGGAGAAATAGTAGTAGGTGTAGGCAGGAGTTGGCCTAATTGCTTATGGACGGGATGCCTATATACACATGATCGTTGTCATAAAATCTGATAATTATCCTCTTTTCTGTCAATTACCAAGCGTAATTTGTTTACTCACCATATGTTGCTTTCATGAGAGATGCCACTAGACAAAACTATGGCCCCTGGGTCTATTCACTTATATATTGAGAAAACTTATAATTTCCTTGTTATTCTTATTTGTCTTCTATTTTATTTTGCAAGTTACAATTTTCTATAATTATCTACACACCTCATTTGCTTGCAAGTAACGAGATCAAGGGGATTGACAACCTTCTTGACCGTGTTGGGTGCAAGTTGTTTGATCTTTTGTGTGCAGACGCTGAAGATGGTTGAGGATTGATATTCCTATTGGTTCGATAAACCTTGGTTTCTTAATTGAGGGAAATACTTACCCATATTGTGTTGCACTTACCCGTTCCTCTTCACAGGAAACCCAACGCAGATCACAAGTATCAGGTGCAACGCAAAAATGTTGGCCGTCGGAGGAGTTGGTGGAGAGGCAGACGGGCCTACTTCGAGTGAGGGTCCAACCTTCGGAGTGGTGCTCTGCACTGGAGTGGAAGCCTTAGCAGGAGAGGACCTGGTCACTCAGGTGGGAGTAGCGTCCTGCATCACGACATCCTCGACGGTTGAACGGTTTGGTGGGTCAAGCTCAATCACGTCACGCGGCCCTGCAAACCACAGGCATGTCCACACGCATGTCCACCTTGATGCGCGACAGGACGAACCTCCGAGGCTTGGCAGTCGTCGTCTTGGGCTGCTTGGAGACCTTCTCCGACAATGCTACGGGCTCACTCCGCACTCGCTTGGTTGCTTGGATCTGCAAATCGGGGCAGTTGACACGGTTGGCTTTGCGGCACTCGGGGCCTTGACGCCGCCAACAGGGGCCCCAGGATCTTGGCGGGCCTTGAAATGGGTCTCGACTGGGACACCCTCGGGCGGGGAAGACTCCGCCTCGTCCGCGTCCTCCGAGTTGTCGTCGCCCTCCTCGGACTCTTCCTCGTCATCAATATCGTCCTCGCCTCCTGAGCCTTCGGGGCGCTCAGCGTCACTCGCCATGTAGATTGGCGTGTCGTCGACTGCGGGTGATCAACCTCGTGAAGGCGTACCGAATGAAAAACCAAGTCCAAGTCAATTAAGAGAAAGACAACTTCAATGAAATCATTCGGACGAACTAAATCACGGACTACCTCATTCGACAAATTATCAAAAGCGAAAGGGGGCACCAGCCTAGTCCCCTAGGATTGTCGTGCGCTAGAGTGATAGCCATCAGCTTCGCCTCCACCGCCTTCACCCCGGGTTCCTCCGGGTGAGTTCGCATGGGCCATTCGGTCCCTCATACATCCACATGGGATGGGCCCTGGCCTGGAGGGGCTGAATCCTTCGCTGGAAGAAGACCTCCAGCAGATCCATCCTGTTGACGTCTGTCCGCACCAGTGCAACCAGTGCGATCACCAAGATATCAAAATCTACCTTCTCATTCTTCGACATGGTCAAGGAAGGGGCCAACTGCACTCGCTCCACCGAGTACGGCAGGAGGCCCGACTGAGACATCCTGGCAGTAAAATCAGGAGTCTTGCCAACCCTTGACCGAGTCTGGAAACGGCATCTGCGGGAACCTACTCTTCCTAGTGTGGATGCCTAAACCTCCGCAAAGTTGAACTACATTCGTCTTCTCCCCCGGCCGAGAAAATTTCTTCACCGTAATCACTTGACAAGTAAAAAGATGGTTGAACAACCCCTAGTGGGGATGAAAGCCGAGGAAGTTCTCACACAAAGAAACAAAAGTAGCAAAATATGAGATGGTGTTGGGGGGAAGATGATGGAGTTGTGCTCCGTAGAAGTCAAGAAAAGCATGGAAGAAAGGGTGTGGGGGCATGGAGAAACCTCGCTTGACGTGGGTGACGAGGAGCACCCGCTCGTCTCCTCACGACGAGGGCTCGTTCTCACCCTCCTCCGGCGGTTGCCAGCCCCTGGCAACGACAAGCCCCTTGCTCTCCAGCTCCTGCAGGCGGCTCTTGGTGATGCGGGACGGCAACCAGTCACCCTGGATCCACCCCATAGGCGGCGCTCCAGGGCTCGAGGAAGACCCGTGCAAGCCCTTTTTCGCCCGCTCGGCCTTCACGGTCGCGCTCCTCATCATCGTGCGCGGTGGAGTTTGGTCGGAGCGAGAGGTGGCTAGAGGCCCGTCAGGGGAACACTTGAGCAGGGTGGCGGAGAGGGCGAGGGAGGAGAAAACCAGATGTGAGATTACTCTCTCTCTCTCTCTCAAGTGGGAGATCTTCAGCCGTCAATTAGCGGTCAAGAGGACATCTGCAAGACCCCACAAAAAGTGCACGTGCTACACGTGGCAAAATTCCAAGCGTGGAAATCGAGGTGTCGTGCCACTTTGTCCACTATCCACGACGCCGTCGTCCATACACGTGTACGCATTGCCCACAATTTGAAATCTGTGAAAACCCTATGACATTTCAATCCGATTGGATTCCGCATCCACCTTCCAAAAACAAGGCGACGCGGCCCGTCGAACAGTACGTCCCTCTGAAGGACTCGAATCACTCGGATATGTGCAGATGTGATCAAGAAAGTTTCACTCGGACACGAGTGAAATCAGTCCTAACTCCCGTTTAATCACTCAGAGCCCTTGGCTTGCATGTACCCAAGTCGTCAATATGTTTCTTCGAGAGACGATCAAATGTTACCGAATGAGGACCCCCGGGTCAGTCCAATCATTTGGAATCTTCCAATCCTAAATCTGTAGTGGTTTATTTTGGACCCGAGTGGAACATCCCCGAGCAGGCCCGGGCCCAAAGTGGTGCCAACTGTGCGGCCCGCACAAGGTCCAAATTTCTAGGGGCCCTAAATTTTTATGCAAACCTAATATTAAAAAATAATATTATTGGGCCTCGGTTGTTGGAGTGGGCTGCAGGGGGATACAGGCATCGAGCGAGCAGCGAGGAGCACTGAACGGGGAATGGGGATGGGATCGGTCTCAGACTCCTCATGAGTACTGAGTTGTGACTCCTCGTGACTCCTGGATGGCTCGGTCGCTACAGATCCTAAAAAAGAAAAGAAAAAACTCAATCGCTATAGCCTATGGGCAGGAGCCAACATTCATGCATAGAGGGGGCAAGTTTATTCATGGAGGGGGCAAAGTTCATATGGAATCAATTTGTTAGGGGGGGTCTGGCCCCCCTCGTCCACCCCTAAATTCGTCCCTGCCTATGGGCAGGGAATTAGTGATCGGGATCGGGATCGTGAACGTAGCTACGAAAGATCTCGGTCGTGGGCTCGTCACTCCGGGAAAGAACATCTTGTCCCCTTGCCTCGTAGTCGTCGCCTCGTGCCCTCCTCTCGTAGTCGTCGCCTCGTCACTCGGTCCTGTCGTCTTGGTCATTATTCATTAGATTGATCTGAATTCTAATTCACGCTGGCAAGGCATCATGTCGCTGTTGTTGTTGCCTTCCTAGCCTCTTCTCTCAAATTTCAGACTCTTCGACATCGTCTTGTCAGATTGATAGGTAACCAACTCTATCCTCTAGATGTTTAGCAAGTCCTTCTTTTCAATTAACTTCAGTTTCTACTTCTAATTTTTCATTTTCTAGATAACTATTGGCAGAGATTATTACTTCGTTAGAGATTGGTTCTTACCTTCTCGATTAAAGATCACATAATCCAAAACTAGGTAAGTTAGACGGTTCGTTTAGTTGCCAAACATTGACGCGTGTTCAAATAAATAGCAATCGAAAGTTGGATAGGTGTGACTTTTTAAAATGTCTAATTGTTATATAAGACATTATATTATATACATTATATTTTTCTCCAAAATATATATACATTATACTTGCTCGTTAGTTATTTTTATGTGATAGGGCCTCATTTTTTAGTTCGGCGCATGGCCTTGGATTTTGCCGGCCCAGCCTTGTCCCCGAGCTGCTTTCCAAACGTCTTCGAGACGTCGGAGACACCATGAAGTGTCTTCACTCGATCAGTTAAACCTCAACCGATTTGGAGGCTATTGATAGGGTTACCTACTAAGGGTAGGGTCATGGACCTATCATCCAGGGGCCACCTAGGGCCCCACATAGTCATTGAAGTCCCAAAGCTACAGATGCAACTAAGGTTTCAAGCGAACATATGAAGTCACTCGGCCATCCTCAAGTCAATCGGACACACACGAGCACTCGGACCAGGGCAAGCGTGGAGGACGAAAGGGTTGTAACAGCTAAGGGACTTAACATCTCACATAAAGGACAATGAAGACTAATGTTACTAGTAACGTCACAGTTACACTACTATTACAAGTAACTTCCGTAGTTATAATAACTTAATGCGCTTGAAATGGCATGTCGTGGGCCTAGAAAACTCTATATAAGCTGCCCCGACGCTCCTGGACAAGGGTTAAGCATCTCGTGTATTCACACCCGCTATAAGCAACACTAAGCCTCTGGGCTCGAGATGTAGGGTATTTACCATTCCGGAGTGAGGCATGTACTTGTACATCTGAGCGTTACACTTGTGCCGTAGCTAGGCTCCGCCCCCTCATTCGTACCCCCTTGTACTATTGTCAGGATTGTTCCCTCGACAATAGCCACAGCCTAAACCCTAGTAACTCAGCGACATCGATATGACATTCGGTCCCACCGAAGTGCATGTGCCAACCTTCTATAGTTCATTTGTTTCACTTCGAAATCTATGAGTGAAATCGATCGAAGTTGCCGAAATGAGGAATTGCTTAGGTCATCACATTTCGGTGCTTCCGAGCGAAACCATTTGGTCACACCGAAACGTCTAATGCTCGAATCTTTTGCGCTACTCGGTGCCTTCGAGATTATTGATCGGTTCCACCGAGTTGGACATATAGTTAGTAACGCTAGACTTTTGGTGTTTGTTATATATACCCCTCCACCAACACCTACTCTCAGTGAGAGGAACCAGGACGAAGAATACACCTTTCATATCCATTTTCTGAGAGAGAACCACCTACACTTATGTTGAGATCAAGGGATTCAACTCAAACCATATGATCCTTGATTTCTAATCTCCCCAAGTTGCTTCCCACCCAATCCCTTTGTTCTACAAAGCCATATTCTGTGAGAGAGTTATTGAGTGTTGAGGAGACCATCTTTTGAAGCATAAGAGCAAGGACTTCATCATCAACACAACACCTATTATCCTTTGGAGAATGGTATCTCCTAAGTTAGGTGTCGCTTGGGAGCCTCCAAATCATGTGGAGTTGAACCAGGAAATTTGTAAGGGCAAGGAGATCGTATATTTTGTGAAGATCTACACCAAATGAGGCTAGTCCTTCGTGGACGTAAATCATGATGGCATCGACAAGGTTGCTTCTTCATGGATCCTTTGTGGGTTGAGCCCTCCATGGACTTGCGCGGCTGTTATCCTCCGTGGGTTGAAGTATCCATGAACACGGACGTACGGTAGCACCACTTATTGGAACCACGCCAAAAATCATCGTTTCTTCATTGCGTTTGATATTCATATCTCTACCCCTTTTACTTTCTTGCACTTGCATGATATTCACTTTCCTATGCTTCGCTGCAGCCCCGCGCCTGCTTCATCGACGTGCCACTACTTCCACCGCTCGACCTCAAGGTATTCGACGACTTACCCGAAGTAGATTTCCTCGACTTTTCTTGTAAACTTAGTTTAGCAGCTCATAGCTAGTGTGGATGACATAGGATTCACATTATGTGTAGTAAAGCTATTTTTGAGCAATTCATCATTGGATTCGAGCTCCAAGTCCGAGAGTTAAATCATGGATGCCCAAGATGACATGTTCTCTTGATGGTTGATGACTGGATAGCGCCAACCGGCACGAAGACGAAGCGTGCAAGATTATAAGTTGGATGTCCGAAGCGTGCCCCTATTCCCCTGTGATGCTCGCCATCAAGGTCGGAGTAGCCTCGTCTTCGTCGTCATCGACCGATTTTTGGCTTTGGCCAACATGGTTTCCGCGTATCGCTCATTCGGAGGGGCCTTGTCGGGTCGTCCGCGCTGAGTCAGAGTCGCTTGCTCGGGGAGAGGTGATGACGATGGCATTGCTGGCAATCTTGACGGTGTCCTCGCCTCGGTGATGTGTGTGGGTCTTGTAGGTGTCAGGTCGGCCGGGGTATCCTTCTCGTTTGACGTGTTGTAACGGTTTTGGCTCAGTTTTTCATAAATTAACTCGGCAACTCTCTTTTGCTTTTTAAAAAAAAAATCGAGATTTCGAGGGCCGAGTTTTAAAAAAAAACAAGTTGGCTGTACAAAATTTCACCAGAAGAGAATGAAAGGACACGAGAAGCTCATGCACGACTATTTTTTGTACCATGGATGTTCCGTCGGAAATGGATTGTATCATGGATGTTCTGTTGATTTCTAACGATATGGAAGCTAATGAACCTTTGTTCCAGGAACGGAGAAATACCGTCGGTCTTGGGTTTTCCCCGTATCATAAAGTGAATGCGGCACTTCGGATGAGTGCATCTGGCGTGCGTGCAGCTGCATTGGATGACTAACTTCAAATGACTGAAGATAAATCATAAGGGCAACACCAGGGGTCGGCGCGCCGGCCCAAAATTTAGACATGTCACGTCCTAGCCGTTGGATCTCATGTCCCTCAGCCGTAGGATCTTCCTTTATTTTATTTTAGGAGAACACTACATAGCGGCGTCGCATCTATGTCTTGCGGTGCAGCGGCCCAGCTAATCATCCTTCTAATGTAAAAATAATGTTGCTTTACTAATTAGATTACTTTAAAAAGCATTGCCTACCGCCAAACCCTTGTCATGCAAATTCAATGATGTCATCACATTTGGTCTAAAATGACCGAATTTTAACACGTTTTATCTCTTAAACCGTTAATTAAATCGATGATCCGTTTTCATCGTTGATTTTGTTTCGACGAAATCTTCAAAACTAGATCCCATGTCAATATATTTCGACAACTTTTCTTTGCTCGTACTTACCACATTTGATGCACTTACTTGTCATATTAATAACTACTTACTTGTCTGATAAAATATAACTTAATCACCATATTTTTAAAAATTGTGTATAAATATGACGTCTTGACATAATTAAACTGACAATTACAAACAACTTTTTTTGAGTGATTACGTGCAAAAATATGACAAGTCGACATATTTAAAACCGACGACCACAACAAATCTTTTTTGGTAATCGTTTGTAAATATGACAACTCGGCATAGTTAACCTAGCAAGCACACAAAATAATTTTCTAGCAAAGTTGTATGTAAATATGACAAGTTCACATATTTAAATTAGCAAAACACAACCTGTGAGAAAATTATTCACATAGCTTGCCAACAAAATTACACCAAATTACCGGAATTAGTTTTCATATTATGAGTCACTTAGTGGCCAGATTAAAAATAACTTACTTGCCTACTATTTTTACATTTTGGTTGTCTAGTGTTTAGTTGTGTCAAGTTGCCATCTTTAATTCATGTAGCTTGCCAGAAAAAGATTACACACTAGTACTTGTCATTTTTATTGTGCCGAGTTGCCATTTTTAATTCATGTAGCTTGACAGAAAAAAAAATTACACAATGGTACTTGTCATTTTCATTGTGCCGAGTTATCATTTTATTCATATAGCTTGCAAAAATAATTACATCAAATTACCAGAATTATAAGTTGTACTTGCTTAGCTAGTTAGTTATGTTTCTAAAAACTGCACATCTAGTCATATTAAAAATACCTACCTACCAGGTTTAAACCTTTGTAATCCTATACTATAGGCTATGATCGTGTGGCTGTTGCGAAGAAAAAAAGAAAAAAACAGCATTCAGTTTCATGCAAAAGAGAATAGCACTAGCCACGTGCCTGCCTGCAAACGTGTAAAGTGTAGTGCACTGTAGAAGGCTATAGGCAGCGTATTGTGTACCATTTCTCTAACGAGGTTGTTTAGAAAATAAGTACAGCTCAGATGGCACCTGCTTGCACGCAACCCGAGCGGCTGCACGGGACCGCCAGCATGCGGCGCTTCTATTTAGATTTTCCCTTTATTTTATTACTTCTTCTACCTCCCGTTGCCCCTCTATCGCTGCAAAAAAAAAACATTCACGGATGTTTTGCGTTGTAGTCTCGCTCCCCTGCACTCGTCGTCCTCCTCTCCCGTCACCCCCGCCTCCGTTCATCCTCATCGGCCACTGCCTCCTCGTTGGTCGTCCTTACCAGCTGCAAAAAGAGCTATTTGTAGCTTCCTGTAATCGCCCTTTCCAACACTGATAGCCACCCTAATCACGCTCTAGCAACCAACCATGTTCTAGCAACCGCCTGCGAGCTTGCAGCACTCGACACCGGCGGTCACTGCTCGCCGGATCGGTAGTCGCAGTTCATAGCTCTAGCCGGTCACCGGTTGCAGCATCTCACCTCCGTCCGTCGTAGCAATTTTGTTTGCCCGTTGTAGCACTTTTGGTCACTGGTTGTAGCATGTTTTGGTGTCGCCACAGAAAACACTCCGATGACGCAACAAAAATGGATGTTGGTTCCAGCCTCCGGCTTAGTCGGTTGTAGCAATTTCTGATGTTGGTTGAAGCAGCACGCATGACGCCGGTTGTAGCGACAAAAATGCGAGGGCCGTGCGATGTAGCAAAATACGGCACTGGTTGTAGCCGGTTGGGGCACCGGTTGTAGCAATTCATGACACTCGTTGTAGCATGTAAGCAAAAAAATACGTTGATTCTTGAGACGTGGCAAAACTCGACGTCGGTTGTAGCAAAATATGATGCCGGTTGTAGCAAAATATGATACCAAAACTCGACATCGGTTGTAGCAAAATATGATGCCGGTTGTAATAAAATATGATACCGGTTGTAGCAAAATGTGATACCAGTTGTAGCATGTAACAAAAAGTGTTGCTTGTGTTGCTTGTAACAGTGCCATCGTCCGATTGTAGCAAAAATGTGATACCAGTTGTAGCATGTAACAAAAAGTGTTGCTCGTGTTGCTTGTAACAGTGTCGTCGTCCTCACAGCTCACGGTCACCGTGCTCGCCGTCCATGATGGCAGCTCTCCTAGGCACCGGTTGCAACAGACCACGCAGCTCTCCTAGGCACCGGTTCCAGCTTCCGCCTAGGTCGGTTGCAACAAGTCTCACTATAGGCGCATCTTCTCCGGTGACCAGTCGCCGCTCATAGCACATGCTCGTCGGAACGTGCAGCACGACACCAGCAACAGGTGGCTGATGTGTGGTTGGGGGCCATTGCCAGTGAATGCTTGGGGAGGAAAGCCTAGATAGAGGAGAAAGAAAAGCAAAATGAGCGGCTGGAAAAAACTGCGAGAGGATAAGGGATGGGAGATGGGTCTACTAGCAGCAACAGCTAGCGAGTGCTGAAACGTTTTCCAAATCATAAAGTGCACGAAAGTGTTCGCTAAAACAATTGTGAGGGTTTATGCCTTTATGGAGAGCAATATCTCCAAGCACCTAATGTCGAGGATACGGCTAGGGTTCTATCAGTGAATGCAGCAAGACGCTGTCCTAGGATATGAAGAACAAGATTATTGGTTCTTCATGTTGAAATTTGGAGGTGGGCCTTAGGCCCATTAGAGAATTTCAGAAAATCTACAAGGGCCCATGTAGGTGGTGGCATGGCAAGGTGGTGGGAGTTTAGTCCCACCCCGCTAGTGGAGGAGAGTTTGGACCCCTTTATAAGGGTCTCTCTTCCACATGCTATTGGAGAGTGAGAAGAGAAGGTGCCCTCGCGCACTCCTCCTCCGCCGCCCGCCTCGCCACGCCACCCCTCGTCACGACGCGCCGCGGGTTGCGGGAATGAGCCGAGCCGAGCTCATACCTATGAACGATCCGAGACGTCGGATCGTGATCGTTACCGACTCGGACTCTCCACCCAGCCGCCTTTATAAGCACGCGATCGCCTACCCTAGCCGTCACGAAATCAGATCACATCTGCCTCACGCGTTCGTTCCTTGAACTGCTGCTGCCGCCGGCGACTCCGTCCCGTTTACCGCGTACACGGTCGACGGGAGAGCAGGCCTCCGAAACCTCGCCTCTCCCGTTCCTGTACGGGAGAGGGGCGATTAGGTTTTTGGGGAGCGATCACGCGACTGCTCGCCTCCGTCCGTCTGCTTCGTCTACGTCCGCGTCGCCCTCGTCATCGCCATGTCTTCACCAAGCGAAGATGATCGTCTCCGCGAGGAAGCCGAGAAGAAGACGGCAGAGGATACTGCCTCCGCCGCCGCTGCTGCTGCTACGGCCAACTGGCCGATTGGAGGGTATGACTCGTTTATCCTCTTGCTCGTATTTATTCTAGCAGTACTACTTGTTTGCATAGGTGTATCCACTATATGCGTAGTATGTGCTAGGTTAGCTCAAGATCAGTATGTCATTAGTCTAGTCAATGCCATGCTAGTTATTATTTTGTGGATTAATCTACTCGGAAAATTGTCTATTTACTCAACACTCCAAAAACCTAATGTCTGTAGGAATTTTTCGAGTAATGGTTTTGCTGCTGCACTGAAACCGGATAAGTTTACCGGTACTTTTTTCAAGCGTTGGCAAACGAGAACCACCTTATGGCTCACGGCTATGAACGTGTTCTGGGTAGCCGGTGTCACTCCTACGGAAACTATCACTCCTGAACAGGAGAAGATGTTTAAGGAGGCCACCGTCCTATTCCTTGGAGCAGTCATTAGCGTGATCGGAGATAAGCTGGTTGATGCATATTTACATATGCATGTTGCCAAGGACTTGTGGGAGGCGCTCGAATCTAAATTCGGGGCCACCGATGCTGGGAGTGAGATGTATGTTATGGAGCAGTTCCACGATTACAAGATGGTTGACAACCGTTCTGTATTGGAACAAGCTCATGAGATAATATGCATAGCTAAGGAACTTGAGGTTCTTAAGTGCAATTTGCCGGGCAAGTTTGTCGCGGGCTGTATAATTGCTAAGCTCCCTAATTCCTGGAGGAACTTTGCTACTACTCTGAAACATCAGAGGCGTGAGTTCTCAGTAGAGGACATCATCGGCCATCTGAGTGTTGAGCAGAACTCGAGAGCAAAGGACTCCAATGGAAAAGCGGTGGAAAGCTCTTCTGCTGCCAATATGGTACATCAGAGGAACTTCAATTCTCACAAGCCCAAGGGAAAGAACTCTGTCCAACAGAATACCGACTTCAAGAAGAAGGGGAAGAAGCCCTTCAAGAAGAATAAGAAGGGAGATGGCTGCTATACTTGTGGTTCAGAGGAACATTGGGCGAACAAATGCCCAAACAAGTACAAGAAGCCGGCGCAGGACTCCAAGTCTGCAAACATGATTGTGGGCAACAATGAAAGTGGTGCATCTGGGTACGGTAATTTACTTACTGTATTTACAGTTTGTCAGTCCACCGATTGGTGGGTGGACACGGGTGCAAATATTCATGTGTGTGCTGACTTGTCATTGTTCTCTTCTTATCAGGCCACCGGTCGCGGGTCCGTATTGATGGGGAATGGCGCGAGTGCTTCTGTTCTTGGTGTTGGCACGGTCGATCTGAAGTTTACTTCGGGAAGGATCGTGCAGCTGAAGAACGTGCAGCATGTCCCCGCCATCAAGAAGAATCTCGTTAGTGGCTCCCTTCTGTGTAGAGAAGGGTTTAAGTTGGTGTTCGAGTCTAATAAAGTAGTAGTTACGAAATATGGACTTTTCGTTGGAAAAGGTTATGAATGCGGAGGTCTGTTCCGCCTTTCTCTAGCAGATTTTTGTAATAAAGTCGTGAACAATATTCATTCGAGTGTTAATGAATCTGAAGTTTGGCATTCACGTCTTTGTCACATAAGTTTCGGTGTTATGTCGCGGCTAGCAAAACTGAATTTAATCCCAACTTTCACTTTAGCCAAAGGTTCTAAGTGCCACTCGTGTGTGCAAGCAAAGCAACCTCGCAAGCCTCACAAGGCTGCAGAGGAGAGACACTTGGCACCATTAGAACTCATACATTCTGATCTTTGTGAGATGAATGGTGTGTTGACTAAAGGTGGAAAGAAATACTTCATGACATTGATAGATGATTCCACTAGATTTTGCTATGTGTATCTGTTAAATACTAAAGATGAGGCTCTACACTACTTTAAAATCTATAAGGCAGAAGTTGAGAATCAACTTGAAAAGAAAATTAAACGAGTCCGGTCTGATCGTGGTGGAGAGTACTTCTCAAACGAATTTGATTCATTTTGTGCGGAACACGGCATTATTCATGAGAGGACGCCTCCCTATTCACCCCAGTCAAACGGGGTTGCCGAGCGGAAAAACCGTACTCTAACTGATTTGGTTAACGCCATGTTAGATACATCGGGTTTATCCAAGGCATGGTGGGGGGAGGCTATATTGACCGCGTGTCATGTCCTGAATAAAGTTCCTACAAAAGATAATGAGGTCACTCCCTACGAGGAGTGGTCAAAGAGAAGGACGACACTCTCGTACTTACGTACTTGGGGCTGCTTGGCGAAAGTCAATGTACCGATTCCCAAGAAGCGTAAGCTTGGACCAAAGACTGTGGATTGCGTTAATTTGGGATACGCTAAGAATAGCGTAGGCTATAGATTTCTAGTAGTGAAATCTGAGGTACCTGACGTGAAGGTCGGTACAATAATGGAGTCGAGGGATGCTACATTCTTTGAGGATATATTTCCCATGAGAGATATGCAAAGCACTTCTAGACAGGAATCTGAGATAACTCCTGAGCCTGCCATTCCTATGGACTATTATGAACAAACACATGATGAAAATCCTGAGGAGGATGACGAGGAAGCCCGTGGTAGGGGCAAGAGACAAAGGACTGCAAAGACCTTTGGTGATGATTTCTTCGTATACCTCGTGGATGATAATCCCACTTCTATTTCAGAAGCGTATGCTTCTCCAGATGCTGATTACTGGAAAGCTGCTGTCCGTAGCGAGATGGACTCCATCATGGCTAACGGGACATGGGAAATCACTGATCGTCCCTATGGTTGCAAACCATTGGGATGCAAGTGGGTGTTCAAAAAGAAGCTTAGGCCCGACGGTACTATTGAAAAGTACAAGGCTAGGCTTGTGGCCAAGGGCTATGCCCAGAAAGAAGAGGAAGATTTCTTCGATACTTATTCACCTGTGGCTAGACTGACCACCATTAGAGTACTACTCTCATTGGCGGCCTCTCATGGTCTTCTCGTTCATCAAATGGACGTTAAGACGGCTTTCCTGAATGGAGAGCTAAATGAGGAAATCTATATGCAACAGCCAGATGGCTTTGTGATAGAAGGTCAGGAAGGAAAGGTGTGTAAGTTGCTGAAATCTTTATATGGTCTGAGACAAGCACCTAAGCAATGGCATGAGAAGTTTAATACAACTCTGACATCTGTTGGCTTCGTGGTTAATGAAGCTGACAAATGTGTATACTATCGCCATGGTGGGGACGAAGGAGTTATATTGTGCTTGTATGTTGATGACATACTGATATTTGGAACCAACCTCAAAGTAATTGAGGAGGTTAAGTCTTTTCTGTCTCAAAACTTTGAGATGAAGGACCTTGGGGTGGCTGATGTTATCTTGAACATCAAGCTGTTGAGAGATGATGAGGGTGGGATTACACTTCTGCAATCCCACTATGTTGACAAGATTTTGAGTCGCTTTGGATATTCAGACTGCAAGATTTGTCAAACACCATATGATCCTAGTGTGCTTATTCGAAAGTTTAAAGGCACAGCTATAGATCAATTGAGATTCTCTCAAATTATCGGTTCACTTATGTACCTAGCTAGCGCAACGAGGCCCGACATCGCGTTTGCTGTGAGCAAACTTAGTCGGTTTGTTGCAAACCCGGGCGATGTTCATTGGCGTGCTGTTGAAAGAATTATGCGCTACTTGAAAGGTACTGTCAACCACGGGCTTCACTATACGGGATTCCCATCAGTACTTGAAGGGTATAGTGATGCAAATTGGATCTCTGATGCTGATGAGATGAAGGCCACTACTGGGTATATGTTTACTCTTGGGGGTGGTGCTGTTTCCTGGAAGTCTTGCAAGCAAACGATCTTAACAAGATCGACAATGGAAGCAGAATTAACAGCATTAGACACATCTGGTGTCGAAGCAGAATTTCTTCGAGATCTTTTGATGGACTTACCTGTGGTTGAGAAGCCGGTTCCGGCTATCCTTATGAACTGCGATAATCAGACGGTTATTGTTAAAGTGAAGAGTTCAAAGGACAATATGAAGTCCAACAAACATATAAGAATGAGATTGAAGTCTGTCAGACGTTTGAGAAACTCCGGAGTGATAGCGTTGGATTATATCCAAACGGCTAAGAATCTGGCAGATCCCTTTACTAAAGGGCTATCACGTGTTGTGATAGATAGTGCATCGAGGGAGATGGGTATGAGACCCACATGAGTTGCCATGGTAGTAACCTAACCTATATGATCGGAGATCCCGTGAAGTAGGACCTGGGAAAACAAGCCAGTGGTGAACTGAGGAGAGTAACTTTACTAACCCACTCCGTTGGAGATGCAATACTCTCGGATACTGTATGGTAGGATGATTACTGTCTTAATGTGTTCTAAAGCTTATATGTAAGCAAGATGCTGTCCTACAGAGCGATCTTTGGAGGAACACACCTATATGAGCTTGACTGCTGGTCACAGTCTATGAGATTTGGGTGATCTCTAGTAAACTCATGAATAGGCCAGGAGTGTGACTAATATGCTCCACCCGAGGGGTCACCTTCGGCAGCCTAGTACTAGTAAGACTTGTGGTGAAGCTCCTTTACGCCAAACTGACAATTCAAGGCATAGTCCATTGTTCAGTTGTGAAGGGGTGTTGCTACTTGTTCTAGGTGAAGCTCAACCTTAACAGGTCTTCACTGAAATGTTGGTATATTAAAACAGTGATTGGAACGAGGGAACACGATGTGCCCTTGAGATCTGGTGGGGGATTGTTGAAATTTGGAGGTGGGCCTTAGGCCCATTAGAGAATTTCAGAAAATCTACAAGGGCCCATGTAGGTGGTGGCATGGCAAGGTGGTGGGAGTTTAGTCCCACCCCGCTAGTGGAGGAGAGTTTGGACCCCTTTATAAGGGTCTCTCTTCCACATGCTATTGGAGAGTGAGAAGAGAAGGTGCCCTCGCGCACTCCTCCTCCGCCGCCCGCCTCGCCACGCCACGCCTCGTCACGACGCGCCGCGGGTTGCGGGAATGAGCCGAGCCGAGCTCATACCTACGCGCTTATTTTTGCCGGTCAGGAACGGAGAATAGTAACGGACAAGGAAACGATCCGAGACGTCGGATCGTGATCGTTACCGACTCGGACTCTCCACCCAGCCGCCTTTATAAGCACGCGATCGCCTACCCTAGCCGTCACGAAATCAGATCACATCTGCCTCACGCGTTCGTTCCTTGAACTGCTGCTGCCGCCGGCGACTCCGTCCCGTTTACCGCGTACACGGTCGACGGGAGAGCAGGCCTCCGAAACCTCGCCTCTCCGATTCCTGTACGGGAGAGGGGCGATTAGGTTTTTGGGGAGCGATCACGCGACTGCTCGCCTCCGTCCGTCTGCTTCGTCTACGTCCGCGTCGCCCTCGTCATCGCCATGTCTTCACCAAGCGAAGCTGATCGTCTCCGCGAGGAAGCCGAGAAGAAGACGGCAGAGGATACTGCCTCCGCCGCCGCTGCTGCTGCTACGGCCAACTGGCCGATTGGAGGGTATGACTCGTTTATCCTCTTGCTCGTATTTATTCTAGCAGTACTACTTGTTTGCATAGGTGTATCCACTATATGCGTAGTATGTGCTAGGTTAGCTCAAGATCAGTATGTCATTAGTCTAGTCAATGCCATGCTAGTTATTATTTTGTGGATTAATCTACTCGGAAAATTGTCTATTTACTCAACACTTCATATCTCTTGAATACAAATAAAATCAGAGCTCAAATACAGGCACTCTCATCCTGCATTTCTTGTCACAGAAAAAAAAATTATAACAACACTTATTTTGGGACGGAGGGACTATATCAAACAGGCATGTAGACAGATTATTTGTTCAATAATCACAAAGATAATCATAACATACAGTACAGGGTTACAGATGCATGATGTCTGAACATCTCCTTAGGAAATCAACATATTTTGTCCAGGCCGTCAATGCAGTCCATAGGTGTTAAATAATAGTATGTCACAGTATACTAACTGATAAATGCAAACTGAATGAATCATATCAACAAATGGAGAGATTGAAAGAACAGCTGGAGTATATGATACTGCAAATATATCTTCACTTTACCATCGCATACCTAAGAGTACCGATATTTTTTGCATTGCAAGTTCAGATCGGGTTGCCACCATTGGCTAATGCCATGGGCATATTTGAAGTCCGGTGAAGGGCTCACGTTTACAATCAAGTCTGCAGATGGAAGAAGGTGCAGTGGTTCTGATTCCCACCCTAATGCCTTGTAAAACAGGTCTCCGATTGAATTTTGGGTCGCAAGCTTCTCAATAAATCCAGCACCAAGATCCTCCATGTTTTGACGATGCTGGAAGTACCCAATGTACTCCGAACATACATGGTCTCCTGGATTAACAAACAGATATGGCGTCCATGATGACAAAATGTTGAATGATTCTTCAGCAACAGACCTCTGATTGTTCCCCTCGGTTTTTGATTTCATTGCAATTGTTAGTCCCGCGGTAATAACACTTCTTGCAACGCGGAAACCATGCTTTACCCTCTCATCCCTGATTCCCTCTATCGGAGCAGCGACAAAAGGTGGATTGAAGAGAAAACTATCCAAAAGAGCGCCCTTCTTAACCATGTTCCTTCCAGTAAGGATAGCCGTACCTGCACCCAGTGAATGACCAGCTAGCCAAATCGGGGATCCAGGGAAAACTGAGGCTACATTTTGAACAGCTTGCATCGCAATTGTAAATCTTGAGGTCTTATGGAGACCATTTTGAACAAGCTGGAGGTCAAGGGAAAGATCTCTAGAAATGGTTTCCTTCTCAGTTATGGTGCCTCTGAAGGCAATGACAAATCTAGGGGCACCCTTGGCAGAAGCTTCTTTACTTGAAGGAGGGTTGAATTCAAATATTACACCGAATATAGACAAGTCAACATCATCGACAAGCTTGCGGATCATCTCAAAATGGAAGAACTCCCACCAAGGAGGTGCTGCGGCGTCAATAGATTGACGATTTAGTTGCCGGTCTCTCTCCAAAACATACACAGCCTGAACTAAACAGGCAGCCACAGATCTCCTATTATTCTCGCAATTCCTTTTGGGGGTCCATAGAAAAGAGAGAAAGTTACTACCTTATGAGAACAGGACATAAAGTGCAAGCTGAGAACAGGACAACATAGGGGGGCATTTCTTTTGGGGTGTATGGCTGGCTTCTTGAATAAGCGCGCTCGGGGGCAGGGGGCAGCCAGCCATAAGCCCCAAAAGAACTGCCCCATAGTCATGTACTCCCTCCATTCCATATTAGTTGTCGCTAATTCAGTACAACGTTGTCGCTAATCAGTGACAAATTGTAGTAAATCAGTAATCAGAGACAACTAATATGGAAAAGAGGGAGTACGAGAACTCTATCAAAATGCTTCTACCCAACAAGACATCCTTCCTGAAAGGGTAGCTTACTTTATGCCATCCAAACGTAAATGCTTTCGTTTTTTTTATAACCTAACAATAAAATAAGTATGGAAATCCTTCCTTACTTTTCCAGTACTATTCGTATTGCTCAATTCTACTTCCATTTGGTTACAGTAGGCTTCCCTGTCTTGTAATCCTTTTATGGGTCAAGGTACATGATTTTATTGGTAGATAACCCATCCATCGCTAGATGTACGGCTTGGAGATTTGCTAAGCAGCCAATGGAGGCCAACAGTTAGGTACTCCCTCCGTTCCTAAATATAAGTCTTTTAAGAGATATCACTAAATGACTACATACGGAGCAACATGAGTTAATCTATATTATAAAGTATGTCTATATACATCCGTATGTAGTCCTTTAATGGAACCTCTAAAAAGACTTATATTTAGGAACGGAGGGAGTACTATTTTTTGGGTCTCACCAACCCCCAGCGGTGTAATAATATCTATGGCCCCTTACTTGATAGTAGTGGCAAGGGTTGGCATCGAGTTAGGTTGGGAAGATGGTAGAGGCACCCAGCGATTACACTGGGTGGCGGTTTGCTAGACGGAGGTGGAGGTTGAGAAGGTATGCAGATGTGAACGCAGAAGAAAACAGTGGGACAACAAGATTGCGTCGATGTGGAATAAGGTGTGTGTTGGTGCAGTGGTTAGTTATTGCAAATCATGTTCTCATGTAGCGCACCCTACAGTTAAGCCATCCATAGAGATGAAATGCAACTGAGGTAACAAAACATAACTAGTCTGTTCTAGCACTCTACATTAAGCTAAACTTGAACATACTTTTTTTAAGCTAAACTGAACTTAATTTTCAGTGCTTTTGGCATTTTTTTCTTCTCTCCTCCAAGGAGGCAACATTATTGAATTAAACAATAATTACTTGTATTCAGCAAATTCACATGTTAGCACACATCCAGATATGGAATGTTTTAGTGGAACCTAATTCAACAACTACTGCCCTGACAAACAAAACTGCTTATTCCTGAAGCATGCGTTGTGATGAATGTGTAGAGTCGTATTTGTTTTGACCGATAAACGTCAGTGCACAACTGCATATAGTAACATAAGAACCGATAATGAGGATTGCAACTGATGTTGATTGAAGGGGCAATCTCGAGGTTATAAGTATGCTGTCTACCAAGACCATGTTAAATGGTTTTCAATAAAAATGAAAGATATTCATTAGAGAAAAATAGCCTACATAAATGATGGATAATCCAAAGCCAATACTGATGAAGCTTCAGCCCAGTTCGAGTTAGCCCATAACCAGTGCGGAGTTTGCTGGAGATTGATTGTGTAGGATAGCAAATATTAATAAGCAACTAATGCCTGGCCCATTACAGCCATAGTTATGTCCTGGTGTGGATGCCATGTTAAGAACCAGCTGGTGACTTGGGCTCATTAGTGCCTCATATCATAAAATTAATTACTTAAAACCCTATGTTCTTCACTGAAATATAAGAGGTGAATATAGGTCTTGCAAAATTCTTCAATATCTTTTGCATAGTCAAATTTAGTATTAGCTGGAATAGAATGAAGAACATAATTACATAGAGATCTAAGGTGAAAATATACATGAGAAGGAAAGGAGTTTACATCACACATTCCGTTTTCTGAAATATGCTCAACGTGTACTAACTTGCACTCCTTTCTATGTTCTCAGAGGAATCATTGGCAAGAAAATAAACACCATAAACTTGAATACATCACATCTTGTGATCTACCAATTATGACTGATGACTATGATAAGTTCTGTAAACATCACTGGTTTGGTGGGATTAATTACCCGAGCAAATGCTACATTTATGTAATCAGGAAAAAAAAACATGAGATATACAACTATTGGAATCAAATTAAGCACACAAAGTGACAGAACCTTATAAATAAAAGTACACAGGTCTTTGCACCTGGACTTGTATCGGCATTAAACATAGCAAACATATTGGATTCAAATGTAAGTTCTATGCAAGTGCAATCTATCAAACACTCGCAAAACACTGTAGAAAATGTTATGTAACATACCAATTGACAGGATTAAGATATGTCGGCCCTGAGATACCAAAGATGTCTCTCTCCACAGCCATCAGGCTATACAAAGCTTTTTTTTTGCGACGTCAGGCTATACAAAGCTGCTCTTCAGTTGATTGGATTTGGTAGTGAAGAAAAACATAGCACTGAAATAAGTAGAAAAGTTCAGCACATAAAAGTACAAATCTTCAAATTGTTGAATTCTTCAGGCAAAACATATACAGATGAAACATCAGGGGGGCGTTGCGATCAAATACTAAAGAAAGGGGCAACTCTAGTCCTTAGTGTACCAAGTCTAAAACTTCTCAGTTCAGCAGAAAGGTTAAACAAACGAACATCAGTGTTCGTTCAAACTATGGATAGCAACTGACAGCTGTGACATAAGGTAACTAGCGTTCGAGCATTTCAGCCTTTTAGGGCCAATCGGGCAAGAAAAGGTATCAAAGTAGAGGAAGTTGGGAACAAATAAGGTTTTTATAGAAGGTTCAAGGGCGGTCATCAGATAGATGTAGCAGTACACAACAATGTCATTCTCAGAGAGACCCATGCAACGAAGTAAAATAAAAGGTTCAGAAGAAAAAGGTCGATTATTAACAAAATCATGAAAAAAAATTGATTGAATAAAAATCGAACAAGGTATCAACTCCATACTTTAGCAGGTCCGTGTTCTAAGTTGACAATGATGCTAGCAGCTTCAGCTTGATTGGCATGAAACTAGGGCAGTTGTGGATCAAAATCTGAATCAACCCACCTTGTAATTTTCTGACATTTTCCAATATTGAGGGGTAATTAACAATCTGTGACTCCGCCCATTGCCATGTTAGACACAAGCATTGCTGACTTTGTAGTATATATTATCCTTGATTATTTGCCACATTAATTATTCATAGTTTAATTGTTTCATATAAATCAGTTCATGTTCCAACGTGCAAAAGGCAATCTTGCCTGTTAGATTGTTTGCGTAGTTGAAGATGGTGACTGCATGATCGAACAGTGCAGCTTATATGGTTACCAAAGCATCTTTCGTGGATCTAACCTACATCGGCTGGTTGCCTGGTTGTTGTCGCAGAAAACTTCGCCAACTGGTGAGAGTAGGCCGTTGAAGCCAGCATGTGTTGCGCAAGTGGATCTGGAAGCACCGCAATGTTACCATCGTCGACAAAGTGCAGCCCAACGTCGCCGGTTTGCTTGACATGATCATGGCCAAGGCTTAGTCATGGGCAAAGGCAGACGCGCTGGGACTATACATGCTATTTCCAGTGATGTGTAGAACTTAGGCGTGTCGCGTTGTAAATTATGGTGTTGGCCGGTCTCGAGCTTGTACATGTCAGCAACCTGGGCCTCCCTGGGCTCTCAGCCACTACTAAGCCCACGAAGGAGACGTGGACTACATATACAAAGGGAGACGGCTGGGCAATTTGGCTTGGATCAGAACGGCGGCTTCGGCCGAGGCGTGTGTGTGGTTGTGCTCTCGTCTCCCCCTCCTTGTACTGTTCATCTTCCTCCTCTGCTTTTCTCCTTGGATTCCATTGATTAGCTTCCAGTTCCTCCATAGATGAGTTGTAATCTCTGAATTCAGTCTATTGAGTGAGATTGAGTAGTGAGATCCTCACAATTGGCATCAGAGCCGTTCGATTCCCCTCCAAAAATTCACCCAAAAATTCCCCAATCAATTCCATGGAGGATTCCCAGCAAACCAGTTCCGCTTCTCGACGGCGCGCGAAGCTCCTGGCCACCCTCTCGCCGGAGGGTCGGGCGACTTATGATGTTCTCCGGGCCCAGCTAGCTCGCGATGTGGATCGGAGTTTCACCGAGTCCAAGGCCAGGCTAGAGACGGTGTTCGGTGACCTCCACACCAAGTTGGACAGGACTATCCGTGACCTCCGCCAGAAGGTGCGTAGCGATGACGGCCGTAGGTGCGCCCTTGCTGCGGCGGCCTCTGTTTCATCTGCGACGAGTTCTACAACGTCTCTGCATCGCACCACCTCAAAGGACGCAACCTTTGTGCTCACGGCTGTTAGAGCTATAATATAAGTCATGTACCCTTTTGTATTTATCCCAATATATAAGGGGTTTCCTGCATATAGTCCACCACCTATACATGTATATATACTGGCCTATGGCCTCATGGGAATACAAGTTGCTTTCCTAACATGGTATCAGAGCATTAGGTTATTTTTTTCGCACGCGCAACTCGTGCTAATCCAATCCCACGCCGCCGCCGTTTTCTCTCGGCCGACGGTGTTCTCCTGCGTGACCGACCCTCTCCTCTGGTCGGCTCGCTGCGGTTTTCCCCCACCACCGCATCCGCTCGTCCTCCCAGCCGATTCCAGTGCATCGAGTCTGCCCAGATCGAGCTGCGGTTTGCTCCGTCACCCTGCCGTCTTCAGCTCGCGATTCAGCTGCGGTTCGTCCTGCCGTCTTCAGCTCGTGATCCAGGTCTGCAGCTCGCAATCTCATCCCGCACTCCCACTCCAACTGCCCGATCTCCACGACGCGCCGGATCTCCAGGTTCCTGTTGGGATCCCGATCGGATCTCGTTGCCTCCAGCCTCCACCAGCGTTACACATCAACAACGGCTGGTTCTCACGAGTTGTTGATCCCGCTGCTTCCGGATCGAATCCACCAGCCGTTGGTGGGATCCCGCTGCTTCCACCACCTCCCGCTGGATCTCGCCGCCTCCAGCCTCCCGTCCCGATCCCACCTGCTGCTGCTTGGATCGTGATCCTAAAAAAAATGTCGTCCTCATCATCATCAGGCTACATTGTTGTTCCTCGTTGTCCGGTGATCTTCGATGGTACTAACTACACCGAGTTCAGTGGCTTCATGCGCATTCACATGCGCGGGCATCCGTCTCTGGGGAGTTCTCCCTGGTGAGGTCTGTTGTCCGCCACGTCCGGTCCCTCCTGTGGCTCCCACTCCTCCGACTCCACCGGTTCTTCCCGCGGATGCTCCTCGGGCTACAAAGGATGCGGCTAAGGTTGCTGATGAGGCTGCTATTCGTGCTTATGATGAGAAGGTTTTGACTTATGAGGAGGCTCTTCAGGTGTATCATGGTGCTCTATCTGTTTACACCCAGTGGCTTGATGATGATGCCCGTGCTGCAGCTGTTCTCACTGCCAGTGTTCTGCCTCAGTTTGCCTCTGAGTTTCTGGGCCTTCCTACTGTGTTTGAGATTTGGACTCGCCTTCGTCAGCGCTATGAGGCCTCTGGTGATGCCTTATACCTCTCTATGGTCCGTCAGGAGCATGCTCTTCAGCAGGGTGACTCTACTGTTGATGACTTCTATGCACAGAGTTCTGCTATCTGGCGCCAGCTTGATTCTCTCCGCAGTGTTGGTTGTCGTACTTGCCCCTGTTGCCAGGCTGTCCAGGCCGACTTGGAGTTTCATCGCGTCTACGAGTTCCTGTCTCGGCTCCGTAAGGAGTTTGAGCCCCGACGTGCTCAGTTGTTTGCTCGTGGCCGTATTTCTCTCGGGGGGCGCTTTCTGAGATTCGTGCTGAGGAGACTCGCTTACGTGGTGCTAGGTTCCCTCGGTGCTCGTTGCTCGGACTTTTTCTCCGCCACCTGCTGCACCGACCCCTTCTCGCTCGAGTGATCCGCCGCTCTTGCCCACTCATTCTGGAGGCTCAGGTCGCCCCCGTCCACATTGTGACTACTGCAACAATGATGGTCATATTGAGTCCCACTGCTACACGAAGAAGAAACACTTGCGCAAGGCACGCTCATCATCTACAGCGACTTCGTCATCTACCTCGACAGCTTCAGCCATCGCTTTGACTGAGCAGGATATTCTGAGACTTAAGCGTCTGCTCGCTGCTTCAGGTTCTTCCTCGACGGGTACTGCTGGTTCTGTGACTGAGGCTTCCCGCACTGAGCAACCACCCTCTACACAGTCAGGTACATCCCATGGGTTCTGGACTCTGGAGCTTCCTTTCATATGACTTCTAATTCTTCCACTCTATCCTCTCTTCGATCGCTTGATTCTCCTGTTCATGTCCTCACCGCTGATGGTACTCCACTTCCTGTCGTTAGTAGAGGCACTCTTACCACTCCTTATTCTGTTCCTGATGTTGCTCATGTTCCTCGACTTACCATGAATCTGTTTTCCGCTGGTCAACTTGCTGATTCTGGTTGTCGTGTCATCCTTGACCTTGACTCTTGTTTTGTCCAGGACCGTCGCACGCACACTCTGGTTGGGGCTGGTCCTCGCCGCCGTGATTCTGAGGGTCTTTGGGAGTTGGACTGGCTTCATGTTCCTTCCGCTGCCCACTCTATCGCCAGTTCTTCCGCTTTGGTAGCCGCGCTTTGGTCGCCTCGGCTATTGGTTCCTTCCAGCAGTGGCATCATCGACTTGGTCATCTGTGTGGTTCCCGTTTGTCGTCGTTAGTTCGTCGAGGTCTTCTGGGGTCTGTCTCAGGAGATGCCTCTTTAGAGTGTCAGGGTTGTCGTCTTGGCAAGCAGATTCAGTTACCATATCCACATAGTGAGTCAGTGTCTAAGCGTCCTTTTGATTTAGTCCATTCCGATGTATGGGGTCCGGCTCCCTTCGCTTCGAAAGGGGGTCATAATTACTATATTATTTTCATAGATGACTTCTCTCGTTACACATGGCTTTATTTCATGACTTCTCGTAGTGAGGTGTTGTCCATTTATAAGCGTTTTGCTGCCATGGTTCATACTCAGTTCTCTTCTCCCATTCGTGTGTTTCGTGCTGACTCCGCTGGCGAGTATATCTCTAAGATGTTGCGTGGTGTTCTTGCAGAGCAAGGGACTCTCTCTCAATTCTCTTGCCCTGGTGCTCACGCTCAGAATGGCGTGGTTGAGCGCAAGCATCGTCATCTTCTTGAGACGGCTCGTGCATTGATGATTGTTGCCTCTCTCCCGCCTCACTTTTGGGCTGAGGCCGTCTCCACCTCCACCTATCTCATCAATCTCCAGCCTTTCGCTGCTCTACAGGGTGGTGTTCCTTTCGAGCGTCTTTTTGATCGTTCTCCCGATTATTCGATGCTTCGCTTGTTTGGTTGTGTTTGCTATGTTTTTCTTGCCCCCCGCGAACGCACCAAACTGACCGCTCAGTCTGTTGAGTGTGTCTTCTTAGGCTATAGTGATGAGCATAAGGGCTATCGTTGTTGGGATCCTACCGGTCGTCGGATGCGTATCTCTCGGGATGTGACTTTCAATGAGTCTCGTCCCTTCTACCCACGCCCATCTTCCTCGACCTTTTCAGTGGAAGATATCTCTTTCCTCATTTTTCCTGACACACCTATCACACCCGTCGAGCCTTTGCCTATTCGTTCCACTCCCTCTGCTTCTCCACCTCCACTCGATTTGTCGCCACCATCTTCCAGGGTCTCCTCGCCTAGCATGACACCGGATTCTACACCTTCATCTCCGGTGACTTCTTCGTCGCCACTCCCCGATTCTACCTTGGCGATTCCTCCTTCCATTGTTCCATCTTTTCCTCAGTGTTACACTCGTCGTTCACGTTCTGTGGATGCCTCTGTGGATGTGTCGTCATCCTCGTCTCAGCCTACTTATGGCTTGTGTTCTCGTCCTCGTCCGCCTGTTTATCGCTTTGGATTTTCCACCGCTGGTGTTGCTGTTCTTGAGCCGACTACTTATCATCAGGCTGTTGTTCATCCTGAATGGCAGTTTGCGATGGCAGAGGAGATTGCTGCTCTTGAGCGCACTGGTACGTGGGATCTTGTTTCCCTTCCTCCCGAAGTCCGTCCCATCACTTGTAAGTGGGTCTACAAGGTTAAGACTCGCTCTGATGGTTCTCTTGAGCGTCACAAAGCTCGTCTTGTGGCTCGTGGTTTTCAGCAGGAGCATGGTCGTGATTATGACGAGACTTTTGCTCCTGTGGCTCATATGACCACTGTTCGTACACTTCTTGCCGTGGCATCTACACGCCACTGGTCTATCTCTCAGCTTGATGTTAAGAATGCTTTTCTTAATGGTGAGCTGCGTGAGGTGTATATGCAGCCACCACCTGGCTATTCTGTTCCTGATGGCATGGTATGTCGTCTTCGTCGCTCTCTCTATGGCCTTAAGCAAGCCCCTCGCGCATGGTTTGAGCGTTTTGCCTCTGTGGTGACTGCCGCTGGTTTTTCACCCAGTGTTCATGATCCAGCATTGTTCATTCACCTTTCTCCTCGTGGTCGGACTCTTCTTCTTCTCTATGTTGATGACATGGTCATCACTGGGTTGACCCCGAGTATATTGCCTTTGTTAAGGCCCGTCTTAGTGAGCAGTTCCTTATGTCTGATCTTGGACCTCTTCGCTACTTTCTTGGGATTGAAGTCTCTTCTACCTCTGATGGCTTTTTTATATCCCAGGAAAAGTATATCCAGGATCTTCTTGCTCGTGCTGCTCTTACTGATGAGCGCATTGTTGAGACTCCTATGGAGCTCAATGTTCACCTCTCTGCTACTGATGGTGATCCCCTGCCTGACCCGACGCGTTATCGTCATCTTGTTGGCAGTCTTGTTTATCTAGCTGTCACTCGTCCGGATATCTCTTATCCGGTTCATATTCTGAGTCAGTTCGTCTCTGCTCCCACATCGGTTCACTATAGTCATCTCCTCCGTGTTCTCCGATATCTTCGGGGCACGATCTCTCACCGTCTATTCTTTCCTCGCTCCAGTTCTTTACAGCTTCAGGCCTATTCGGATGCTACGTGGGCTAGTGATCCTTCGGATCGCCGTTCACTTTCTGCTTACTGTGTTTTTCTTGGTGGTTCTCTCATTGCCTGGAAGACGAAGAAACAGATTGCAGTTTCCCGTTCGAGTGCAGAGGCTGAGTTGCGAGTGATGGCTTTTTTGACGGCAGAGGTGACTTGGTTACGGTGGTTACTTCAGGATTTTGATGTTTCTGTCACTACACCGACTTTACTCTTATCTGACAGTACAGGTGCTATTAGCATTGCGCGCGATCCTGTGAAGCATGAGCTCACCAAGCGTATTGGTGTTGATGCTTTTTATGTGCGCGTTGTTGTGCAGGATCAGGTCATTGCTCTTCAGTATGTGCCTTCCGAGTTACAGTTGGCGGATTTCCTGAAAGGCCCAGACTAGAGCACAACATGGCTTTTATCTCTCCAAACTCAGTGTTGTTCATCCACCATGAGTTTGAGGGGGGGTGTTAGAGTTATAATATAAGTCATGTACCCTTTTGTATTTATCCCAATATATAAGGGGTTTCCTGCATATAGTCCACCACCTGTACATGTATATATACTGGCCTATGGCCTCATGGGAATACAAGTTGCTTTCCTAACAGCGGCGACACCCAGGCGTGCCCTTGCAGCAGCGTCGTCGCCTTTATCAACGACAAGGTCGGCCGCGTTTCCGACTGTCCCGCATGGCACCGTCTCCACCATTCGATCGACCGCGACACCTCCACGCATCATTGCCGACCCGGCCCCGATCTTCGGGCTGGACGACTTGCTCGATTCCACCGTGACAACTTCCTCAGCAGCAATTTTTTCACCATCAGCGACCAACGCCAGTTGGGTCGCGACCTCCGTGAGTCACGATGGCCACACGTGTCCCCACATTGGTGTAGTTGGTCTCTACATCCACCCCGGTGCTCAACATTGCCCCTGCTGTAGTCGACATCATCAACGACGCCATTGCCATCAGCCACGCCATGAAGATGCCCACCATCTGCTCGGTGAATTGCCAGGGTTTCGACACCAGCAACACGGGCGTTCTAGAGGTGTCAGTGACTCTAAAGGGCATGTCCCATACTGCTCCAACACCTACTGGGAGGACGACCACCCAATTACTACATGTCCTCAAGCAAGTCACAAAGTTGCCTGCTACATGCTCGACCAATTGCTTGAGCAACTATTTGAACACTTCATGCCCTGGGTCCTCGACCACACAAGAGACTGCAACAAAACTGCTGCCAACAACAACATCAGTGTTCAATTCAGAGCTCATGGTACAAGTTCCAGTGTCACCATCGACCTTCTCCACCGTCTCCATGTATGAGAACACCCTCGACACTGACGATGCTAACGACATGGAGGCCATGCCCCTGACCACTTCAGCACCAACAGAGTGCCGGACCTCCCAGTCACTCCGGTTATTTGTTGACCGTGGACTTCACACGCTGCTGCCTACGAAGTGCTTGACTATCGGTACCTACTCGCTCATGTTCTTACTCCCTCCTGTTGCATTGGACACCAATGATACAACAACAACTGAGCGACAGTATATCTACGAGGATAGTAGAAGTTTTGTTCAGAAGGTGACTGAAATTGCTGCCACATTTGTTTGTTTTCCGCAATCGCCATGGGATGAGAAGCAAATATGGCCGCCCCCTTTCTCTCTGAATGTGTTGGCATTTAATCTGCAAGTGTATGAGCAGCAGAATAAGTGCAGATTACTAGACATGAGTGGATATCCCCGTTTGAGCAGAACAACAATAGCAAGGATATAATTCATGTTGAAGCAACAATTGACGCTGACCCACAATTGTCGCTGATAGCTCATATCCAGAGAAAATTGCTATAACTCCTGAGCTTACTGTTCTTGAGAAGGTCCTAATGCACGAACTACTCGCCTTAGTGTCACTGCTGGTGCTTGATGGCCTGCCATTGCAAACGCCATGGCCATTATTCTTGCACCTCAATAACAGAGTTTGTGCGACAATAATTCTATTGCCTAAGTTGCGTCCATTTCCTTAGTTTGGTAAGTTTGATGATTCTTATGCATATGAAACCTTCACTGAATTCTGCATTCCTTGGGCCTATATGTGGAAGTTGTTACAAGGTTTTCCTGCTGGACCATGTCTCTGTTGTGAGATCCTGAAAGTTGATAAGATACGACAGTGTTTTATTTCCCTGACCGAGTTGCAGACCTGGCATTATTGGGAGCTATCTTTGCTGCTTAGTGATAATGACCAATTGTATTCTCCGTTTGTGCAATGGGAAATTGCCTGGGACATTGTCTTGCACCAGAGAGTGTTTGGTTCCAGTCTTGTTATACTGAACATGATTCTTCATATGGTTCCGAGAGTTTATAGTGGACCATTGCATGGTGTCCGAGTTTTCATATACAACCATGGTTGCCGACTCAATGCTTGCAGGAAGGAGCAATGACAGTTTCAGCAATTGATGGCATGACATTTAAATTTCCCTTATCATCATTTACTTGGAGTTCTGATGGTTGGTTGCATGGAAAAAGAACCCGACCGTTCATTGTCATTGATACTTCTATTAGAGATCCATCATTGTCTGGCAAAGTTATCATATTACAAAAAATTTCGTGTGTTGGATACTTGGGATCACCATGGGACCCTGGACAGCAATCACAGATCTCCTTCTGTCAACTTGTTGGACCGATGCAACTGAAGAATGGAGTTCTTCCCGCTGTGAAATTGCAGGGTTCATTAATGGAGTTACTGAAATCACCATTGTGGCTGTACGAGTCCTCCTGTTCAGAAACTACTAATTCTGAAGTTGATCAGCTTGCTGTTGAGTACACGTGCTATACAAGCTTCAGGACTACATGGGCATGTTCCCTTCTCGACAACATGAAGCGCAACAAATGTCAGAAATTGGCACATGCACTCATTCTAGCATTCTTTCTGATCCTTGTTATTGGTGCTGAACTACAAAGCCAGCCTACCACACATCAGTACGTGGAACTCCCCAAGGATAGCAAACGAGACAAAAGCCTCTATGAGCCCCCTTCTTGGCCTACACAGAAAGTGGAAATGGCATGGGATCCTAAAAATTGGAAACTACTCGGCCTTCCAAATGGAAATTACAAACATGTAAAAGCTAAAGGAGGGCAAACTTTTGTGGCCCCGGCATACTGTTGTGGCCATTCCTTCGGCGGTTCGGCCACACGTTTTACCTCAGCGCCTTTTCTAGGGACTCCAACAGCCACAACGATGACCATATCGATTTTGCTGAAGGTAAAGCAAATAACCTGGGATCCCGGCAAGTTGTCATGGTTTCGGCTTGAGGGCAAGCCGAATTTTATGAAGAGAGGATTGTCAGCAAACTGGGCCTCCCTGGGCTCTCATCCACTACTAAGCCCATGAAGGAGACGTGAACTACATATACAGAGGCAGAGGGAGACGGCTGCAGGCAATTTGGCTTGGATCAGAACGGCACCTTCGGCCGAGGCCTGTGTGTGGTTGTGCTCTCGCCTCCCCCTCTTGTACTTTTCATCTTCCTCCTCTGCTTTTCTCCTTGGATTCCATTGATTAGCTTCCAGTTCCTCCATAGATGAGTTGTAATCTCTTAATACAGTCTATTGAGTAGTGAGGTCTGTTAAGCACGCATGACACGGCAGCATGGCTTGTACGCCAAGGAGTCTATCACGGCGGTTGTTATAGGATCTAATTTAGCCTTTCATATCTTTTGGTTGTAACTAGATTATCTCTATCTCTACTTGTCTTGATCTCCAAGATGTAACTTAAACCATGTATGCGCTATCCAGGGTTCTGCGCCCCTGCCTATAACATGCAACGCGTCCCCTCACAACGAGGTAAGACGTTTCCGCCAATGCACATGGTATCAGAGCCCTCCTACTTCCCATCTAGCCATCCTCGATTCCAATCATGCCAAAGCCATGTCTTCCTCCTCCGGCGCCTCTCACCCTAGCCTCAGTGGGCAGGTCATTGAGAAACTCTCCCACACGAACTACGTGCTATGGTGCACACAGATCACGCCACAGTTGCATGGCGCCGGTGTCTTCGGCTATGTTGACGGCACCACGCCGGAGCCGGCCAAGCTTCTCGCCGTCAAGGGCAAAGACGGCAAAGAGAGCTTCGAGCCCAATCCTCTCCACCCCATCTGGGTCCGGGAGGATCAGCAGGTGCTTGGCTACCTGCTAAGCAACCTCTCCAAGGAGGTGCTTGTCACGGTGACCATGATCACCACGGCACAGGGACTCTGGACGACGCTGGCGAGCATGTACTCGTCGCAATCGCTGAGCCGCGTCAACAACATCAGTACCTCGCTCATCAATGCGCAGAAGGGTACCCAGTCCGTCGCCGCCTACTTCGCCTCCATGTGGGGCCTTGCTGACGAGCTGGTTGCGGCAGGCAAACCCATCCAGGATGACGAACTCATCTCGTACATCCTTCACGGGCTGGACCTGGATTATCAACACATGGTCTCGGCCCTCGACGCCCGGGTCAGCCCCGCCTCCCTCGATGAGATCTTCTCCATGCTCAGCAACTTCGACCAACGCATGGCGTAGTTCCACGGCGCGAACGGTAGCAACTTCAAGTCTTCTGCAAACGCCGCCTCTCGTGGTCGCCGTGGCAGTTCTCGCTCTCGTGGAGCTGCCCGTGGCAGGGAGGTCCAACGGTGGTGGCGGTGGACGCTCCGGCAATAAGGGTCGTCGCGGTGGTGCCTCTGGCAGATCGTGCCTCGACACGCTGCGCTGTCAAATCTGCGGTAAGCCGGGCCATACAGCAAAAGATTGTTGGTACCACTACGATGAAGATGAGGACGACTCCCAAGATGATGACAAGGTCGCTGCGGCGGCCGACGACTCCTACGGCATCGACACCAACTGGTATGTCGATAGCGGGGCCACTAATCACATCACCAACGAACTCGAGAAGGTGGCCATGAAGGAAAGGTACCATGGAAAAGATCTAATCCACACGGCCGGTGGAGAAGGTATGCGGATAACTCACATTTGTCATTCAATTTTTAGTACCCCTCGTCGTAAAATTCATCTCAAGAAAAATTTGCATGTTCCTAGTGCCGACAAAAATCTTCTTTCTGTCCATCGTATTGCCATTGATAATCATGTCTTCCTCGAATTTCATCCCTTTTTCTTTTTGATCAAGGATCAGGCAATAAAGAAAATCCTATATCGAGGTAGATGTGTTCGAGGGTTTTATCCGTTGATTCCGACGCATAGAAGATTCAATAAACAAGCCCATGGTGTTGTCAAGCTTTCGTCAACATGGTGGCATGATAGGCTAGGACATAATTCTTTTTCTTTAGTTGAAAGATTGCTTAGGAAAAATAAGCTCCCGTTTGTTGGTGAGCATAATGAAACTATTTGTGATTCTTGTCAAAGAGCTAAGAGTCATCAATTACCATATCATATATCTACTAGTGTTTCTACCAAATCGCTGCAACTTACTTTTTCTGGTGTTTGGGGTCCGGCCCCTAACTCGGTTGGTAGACACACCTACTACGTCAGTTTCATTGATGACTTCGGTAAGTTCACTTGGATCTATCTCCTTAAAAAACGATCCGATGTGTTTCAAGTTTTTATAAACTTTCAAGCTCTTGTTGAACGCAAGTTTGACAGCAAGATCATTGATGTGCAATCTGATTGGGGGGAGAGTATGAGAAATTAAATTCCTTCTTCCAAACCCTTGGCATCTCACATCATGTGTCATGCCCTCATGCACACCAACAAAACGGCACTGCTGAACGCAAGCATCGGCAAATCGTTGAGGTCGGCCTTGCCCTTCTCGCAGACGCCTCCATGCCTCTAAAATTCTGGGATGAAACTTTTCTCACGGCTGTTCATATCATCAATATGCTTCCTAGTCGTGTCATCAACAATGAAACTCCACTAGAAAAACTTCTCCATGAAAAACCAGATTACAAATCTCTTCGTGTTTTCGCATGTGCCTGCTGGCCTAATCTTCGTCCCTACAATCCTCGCAAACTCATGTTTCGCTTGACCCAATGTGTCTTCCTTGGCTACGGTGCCCAACACAAGGGTGTCAAATGCCTAGATGTCTCCTCCGGTCGCGTCTACATATCTCGGGATGTTGTTTTTGACGAAACAAAGTTTCCCTTTGCTGATCTTCATCCTAATGCCGGTGCACTCCTTCGCAAAGAAATTCTTCTTTTACCTTCGCATCTCACCGGTCTCAATCAAGGGGGAAATAATATTGATGATCAATTGTTGATTAATCCCGCTAATACCTTGCATGAGCTTTGTGTTGATGAAACGGGGACTCCCAGCGATAAAACTTCAGAAGAAAACAATGCAATTGCAGAAAACAGCGCCACAGTTGGGCATTATTTCATGTGTCCCAAAACGGGAGACAGATCCTCCTCGGGATCAACGCGCCGCAAGGAAATCGGATCCTCCTTGGGATCTGTTGCCCCAGGTACCGGCGCGCCCGCCTATGAAGGTGCAGATGCACGTGCCGAGGCCTCCGCGGGCGACACGAGTCCGCCTCCTGCCGGCTGCGCGAAGACTTCTGCGTCGCGCCAATCGTCGTCTGCCATCCGGCGTCCTGCGGCTGCTCCAGGCGACGGTCGGTAGCATGGCCAACCAGTCTACTACAAGCGACGGGTGCCCGGCTGCTCCAGCAGCTCCGATCCTGGCACGGAGACCGGTGCAGACCTGTCATCATTAGCGAATGATGAGCTGGTCCAGAGGCCGGGATCCTCTACGGCCGCCACAAACGCCGCCGTCTCGCCCGGTGCCATAGGAGATCGGGTTGATGCTGCTCCTGCCGATGTTGCCGCACAGCCTGGTGGATCCTCTATGGCCACAGGCTTAGCCACACCGTCACCGCGCCGCACACGCTTGCAAAAGGGAGTGGCAAAACCTATAAATTACAAATGTATAACCAAATATGATATGGTTTGTTCTACAGGTGAACCAACTATAGTTGAAGAAGCACTTGGTGATGAAAAGTGGAAGAAAGCTATGCATGATGAATACATGGCACTATAAAAAAACAAAGCATGGCACTTGGTTCCTCCACAGCAAGATAAAAATTTGATTGATTGAGATTGATTGCAAGTGGGTGTTCAGAATTAAAAGAAAGTCTGATGGAACCATTGATTGTTACAAGGCTAGGCTTGTTGCAAAAGGTTTTAAACAAAGATATGGCATAGATTATGAGGACACTTTTAGTCCAGTTGTGAAAGCAGCCACCATTCGCCTTGTTTTGTCCATTGCTGTTTCCAGAGGTTGGAGCCTTAGGCAGTTACATGTACAGTACGCGTTTCTTCATGGTGTTCTGGAAGAGGAAGTGTACATGAAGCAACCTCCTGGGTTTGAAAGTAAAAGTGCTCCATCTTATGTGTGCAAACTTGATAAAGCACTGCATGGGTTGAAGCAGGCTCCAAGAGCATGGTATTCTCGCCTCTCTCATAAAATGCAGGCACTTGGCTTTGTTCCTTCTAAATCTGACACCTCGTTGTTTATTTAAACAAGTCCAACACATGCATATTTGTTCTCATATATGTTAATGACATCATTGTGACAAGCTCATCAAATGAAGCAATCACATGACTCTTGAAGGATTTGAGTGCAGATTTTGCTTTGAAGGATCTTGGAGACTTGCATTTCTTCCTTGGAATTGAGGTGAAGAAACACAAGGGTGGACTTCATCTCTCTCAAGAAAAGTATGCAGCTGATCTAGTAAGAAAGGCTGGTCTAGAAGGATGTATACCCTCACCTACTCCATTATCCAGCTCAGAAAAATTGTCTCTCATGGAAGGGACGCTCTTGAATCAAGAGGATAGCACAAAATACAGAAGTTTAGTGGGAGCATTACAATATCTCACTCTTACTAGACCTGATATTTCTTTTACTGTCAACAAAGTCTGTCAGTTTCTTCATGCACCAAAATGTATAGTCAGATACGTCAAAAACACCTTGAGCATTGGTCTAAATTTCAGTAAGTCACCCTCTACTCTTGTCAGTGCCTTCTCTGACTCTGATTGGACAGGATGCTTGGATGACAGACAGTCAACTGATGGATTTGCTATATTTTTTGGACCTAATTTGATATCATGGTGTGCTAGAAAACAGGCTACTGTCTCAAGGTCAAGTACAGAGGCAGAATACAAAGCATCGGCAAATGCTACAGCAAAGAAATATGGGTTCAGTCCATGTTAAAGGAACTTGGTGTGAAAACTACACGAGCTCCTTGTCTATGGTGTGATAATCTTGGTGCCACCTATCTTTCTGCAAATCCAGTCTTTCATGCTCGAACAAAGCATATAGAAATCGATTTTCACTTTGTCAGAGAAAGAGTTGCTCAGAAGAAGCTTGACATTCGCTTTGTGCATTCCAGAAATCAAATTGCAGATGGATTCACAAAAGCCTTGCTTGTACGAAGCTTTGAAGACTTCAAACATAATCTCAACTTGACCAAGTTGTGATTAAGGGAGGGTGTTAAACACGCATGACACGGCAGCATGGCTTGTACGCCAACGAGTCTATCACGGCGGTTGTTATAGGATATAGTTTAGCCTTTCATATCTTTTGGTTGTAACTAGATTATCTCTATCTCTACTTGCCTTGATCTTCAAGATGTAACTTAAACTATGTATGCGCTATTCAGGGTTCTACGCCCCTGCCTATATCATGCAACGCGTCCCCTCACAATGAGGTAAGACGTTTCCGCCAACGCACAAGATCCTCACAGTACATAACTCAAGCTAGAAAGATAGTTGAAGCAGAGGGAGGAAGGGGGGAGCCCGGTAAGATGTTGGATGGGAAGTGAAGAAGTTAAGAGAAAAACGGAAGGCAGCAGAGTCACCGATTCTGCTGCTCAACGGCAGGGCGGCGCAGTGCTGGAGAAAGGGCTCAACGGCGATGATGCTGTTGCGGTGGAAGGCCGGGGCTCCGGCAACGAGGTGGACAGCTTGTAGCCTGTGCGGTTGAGAGGAAAACTGGCAGCAGCGGCACGAGTCTGGAAGAACAACTTGTAAGCGTTGCAGAGAAAATAACAATGACATTTTCCCCTAAATTGGATCCCCGCCTGAGAAATCAAATCAAAATCCCGCGAACGGGATGAAAAGAAGAGGCAACGGATAGATATTACGCGGGAATGGGGATCCAACGAATCTGGGACAGAGGAAGAAGAGGGTTTACCTTGACGAACAGCGACGAGGACGGGACCGGAGTGGGAGGGGACGAGAGCCGAAACTGAGGGCGGGGGCGCGGACAGATCTCACGGCAACAGGTAACTTGTTCACCCGAAAAAGAAAAAAAAGCAGGTAACTTGTTTAAGAGCGTCTCTCTACCCAAAACTACCTCCTCGAATGATGGGTTGCCCAATTAAAACATGTACATCGGTTCAGTGGCATATGCAGAATGAGGCATGTCACCTATAGACTGTAGTATAAGAGCATGCTTAATAGTATAGCCAACTATCGAATGTTGCTTTTGGCTCCCGAGTTCACTGTTCACTGGAGGTCTTTAAATTCAAACTTCAAATTCAGTGAAAATTTGTATTTTAATATTTTAAAAAATTCTAAAAAAAATACATAGATAAATGAAGGTATAATACACAAGTGTGTAAATTTTCAGAACAAAATACGTTGAAATGAGGGCTGTGCAAAAAAGACAAATCTGAGGCTGTTTAAAAACATGTTACTATTCATCATTTCAGACCATGAATTTGTCTTTTTTGTACAGATCACGTTTTAAAGTATTTTGACCTGAAATTTTACACAGATGTCGGTTACATCGTTACATACATGCATATTTTTTTCAGAATTTTTTGAACCATAAAAATTTGAATTTGAATTTTTCAAAAATAAAGGCCTCCATGGAGCTCGGCCTCCAAAACGCCATTCTCGCCAACTGCTGGCTATAAACAGTCTTATAGCCCATCTTATAGCTAGCTTGTACAATAGTTAGCTATAAAAGAGTACTACTTTTATCATATATGACCCACCTTTTATTCTCACAAAGCACCTTGGAGCACGTGCTAGAGCTAGCTCTTCACGAAGAGTCCGCTTCCCTTCTCTCTCTTCTTCCCTCTCATCCAACTCAGCAAAAATATAATATTTTAATCCTTACAACGTGCTGACTGTACTTTATTGTACTTGCTCTAAATAAAATGTACAGTACAACAGACTGATGATTCGGTCGGCAGTAAAAAAATTTAGGAGCGTGTAATCCATTATAATCAATTCAGAGTATATCTCTGTGGTCACCGTGTGTTTCCATTATTATAAGACCAAGGGGAAACTGATTTCTTAAAGTATAAGATCCATCCGGCCCGCACATAATAGGAAACGAAATCATACAACGGAAAATAGGTCGTCCGCAAGTCACGATTTCTAAGGTAATATTTTATTTATTTATTGCGGAGAATTTCTAAAAGCTCTATTCAACGAATGCATTCGCTCAGCAGTCAGGCTAGGGATAGAGTCTAACCAGTTGTCGGTCACATTAAGCGTACAAGCACGCTTAGCATAAAGATGTGCAGGACCATTTGCTAATTTTATTGCATGTTGAATACAAAATGATGTAAAACTAAGAGCTAGCTCTCCAATTTCTATGAGAATTGGTGCCACCACCGAGCGATCGATGTGGCGAGAATTCCAGAGGTTAACTGCCTCTAGACAGTCGGTTTCCATGATCACATGCGTGTAGCCTCGAAGTATGGCAAAAATAACGCCTTCCTTCAAAGAGAGAGTTTCAGCGATGAGTGGGTCTATGACACCCGCAAAAGGCTTACACCAAGCACCCGATGCAGAACGAGCAACACCGCGAGCGCCGGCATTGCCATCATCAAAATGGATTGCAGCGTCCGTGTTTATTTTGACATGCAATACATCCGGAGGCTCCCAGCCAAACCCGGGTAGCCCCAGGGCCTGCTCACGAGGCAAATCTAGAAGCGCCAGATCCTTCCTAATTTTTCTGATTGACATAACCGGGTCAATCCGCTCCTTCTCATGTGTCCATCTGTTGCGCGACATCCAAATAGCCCACATCACCGTAATGATGATTGGTCGGTCTTTCGTCCATGTAGCAGGATGGAGCCGGGGAATATGTATATCGAATAATAATATGGCTTCCTCCGAGAAACGATGTGCATGAGAGCAAAGTAGCAGTGCATGTTCCAAGTCCTCGTCCATTGCTACGAAAGTTTTGCAGGTGATGTCTTCTTTAATGTGGCGATGCTTCAATGTGCACTCTTCCGGCACAATACGCATTACACACCACTAGAAAACCCTCACTTTTGGGACTACCTTGAGTTTCCAAATAGCATTCCACATATGTTGTTGGTCCACTGAAGTGTTTGTAATCTGCCCCTCATCTAGAGCCAAACGCTCTTTTTGATTCACAAGAGCACGATACACCGATTTAACAGAGTAAATGTCGGATCTCTCATAAGCTCATGCTAGAAAATCCTCACTGCCACCTTGCCGTAATGGGATGTTTAATATGGCAGTTGCGTCCGATGTTATAAATGTGTTTTGTACAAGCTCATGTCACCATGTCCAGTTTTCTATATCAATTAGATCATTGACTGTTTGTACGCTTGTTGCAGCTCGCCGTATCATCGGCGTCATAGTGATGGTAGAGGGGATCCACTTGTCTCCCCACACCGAGATTGTTGAACCATCCCCGACTCGTTTTATGAACCCCATTTGAAGTGCATCTCGCCCCTCAACAATCGCCCTCCATGTGGTCGAGGATGATCGAGGGATAGTGGCATGTAAAAAATCGGAGTCTGGAAAATACCGGCCCTTCATGATCCTGGCACACACGGAGTTGGGATTCATCATGAATCTCCAGCCATGCTTCCCAAGGAGTGCCAAGTTGAAGAGGCCTAAATCACGGAAACCCATTCCGCCTTTTGCATAGGAGTTGCTAGTTTTTCCCCATAAATCCAATGGAGAGATCTTCTGTCAAGAGAGCTGCCCCACCAGAATTTTGCCATGCTCGAAGTCAAACCCTTGCAAAAAAAATTATGAAGAGAGAACAACTCAGTTGTATGTGTAACACCCTATGTTTAGCTTTCCTGACTAATTAACTTATTTCAAAAATTAGGACCAATTAAAAAAAATTGTGAATGCTTGTCATGCTTGAAGTGACCATTGCTTGCTTGCTTGCATGCCTGTGTTTGATTTTATATAATTTCCTGTTACTCTCCAGCCACACTTCCTTGATCCAAACCTTGTCTAATGATCATGCCATGTGTTTAGGACCAGAAACTATTTTTACCAAATATTATTTTCACCAAAAAGACGTTTCTTTGAATTAAGCTTTCAAAACCCCTGAGATGGGATTTGTACTACAAGTCCTCAAATTAGTGAATTTATTTTGCACTAATTATTTTATTTAAAACCCATTATCAAAATGACTTTCCAAAACCACAATGTTATTATTTTAAAAAGTTATTTTACTATTTTATTTAAAAGCCTTCATGTGAGGCCAGAAGTGACCTCTTATGAAGGAAAGTTATTTTTGTTGCTTTTAAAATATTTGAGAAAAATTAGGGAAACTCACTGGACATATATATTCCATATATATGAGTTTCAACACATGGTCATGTTCAAATTATTGGGCAAAAACCTTCAAAACCCTTCCTGGCTATTTCAAGCTTTTGGAATATTTCTATAAGAAATATTCTCAATAAATTCCAGTAAAATTCTAGCATGTCACATATGATATTTTGGATGATCTTGCCAAGTTTAATCTCAATACCAGTTGATTTGACACCCCTAATTATTCTAAAACCCTATTTGTCCAGAACTAAATTTGAGCAACTCTACATTGTCAAGTTTCTCCAATTCTGCTCAAATTTGGTGTACATGTTCTGATACTCCAATAATGCATCCACACCAAGTGGTGCATCAAGGAGAACAGAAGAACTTGTCCTAACACCCTCAAAACCCTCTCTGTTGATTTCTGACTATGGGAAACTTTACATTATAAAGTTTCTCCAATTGACCCCAAACTTTTTGTGCATGCCTTAATGCTCAAATAATGTCCCCACACTAAATATTGGATTTGTGGAAATTGATTTGAATAGTTTTGTAAGCAGAAAGCCCTTTCTGCCCATTTCATAGGTTTTCCAAGTCTACATTGGAAAACTTCTCCAGCAAATCTCAAATTTGGCGTACGAGCTTATTTTCATCTATCATTTGATCATGTTAAGTTTCATAGCCATTGGAATTCATCTGATGGCCTAACCACAGATCAAACACCTTGTGTGCACTCACTAAATTGGCTTCTTTGACCCCTATCACTTTTACCATGGAACTCAACTTTATACCACAACTATATCTAGTTACCTTTTACCTCCAGTAACATTCCCATGGCCACTGGTCAATTATTCGAGAGGGACCCTTTGTAACTACCTCTCATTTTCACCCTTGGCAGCACTGTTTTACCTCTCTTACCATACATCTGCTTAACCCAAAGCCCCCAATTCTTTCCAAAGCATCTCTAGTATGTCAATGCTTCATTTCAAACCAAGAGATGGCATTCTCATGTGGAGAAAATGAGCAGCACATCTACAAGTTAATTTAGGCTGAGATATGGCTTTGTACAGCAAGTACAAGCTACCCTTCATTTCTTGAGCTCAAACTTGGCAGTGTTGTAGTTCTTGCATAGGTAGCACTGCCAGACATCATGTTTCCCCAATACTCCCCATTTGAGACCCACTTTATTTAGCTCTAAGTTTGCTGCTACAAACTTAACCTCAATCAAAGTCCAGTCAAACCAACTCCACTAGTAGCCAAACTCCAGAGTTACCTTCCTGCATGTGTGCCTTAAGTGTTGTACATGTTTGATTGGTCATTAGGACCCTGTAGGCACAGGTGGTCGTGGTGACCACCACCCTGGAGTGCAGAAATGGTGCTCTGCACTTTGTCTCCTTCCTCCAGACCACTTCTAACCGAACCAGCATGTCTCAGTATGTTTGAGAGCCTCATTTTGACTGTTCAAACCACTCCCCACCATAAGCTAGCCTCCAAGCTCCTCCTGGGGTGCGTGGCAACCATGCACCACTAGAGAGCTCCCGAGCTCTCTCGGCCTTCCCCTCTCTTATCTCCTCACCCCCGAGCCTCTCTGGCTCCCTCAGACCCTCCTCCTCTTCTTCTGTGAAGCCCCTCGAGCCCGCTCTCCTCTTGGGCTCTCTCCTCTCCCCCATGGTCGTGGGGCAGAGCTCCGGCCTCCGCATGCGCTGGCGTGCCCAGAGCCTCCCCTCGCATCCTTCCGCCCCTGCCGGAGTCCCCCACACCACCACAACTCCTTCCCTGCACCTCCAGCTCCATCCCTTCGCCCCTGGTGCCAAAACCAGAGAGGGTCGATGGCCTCCCCGCAGCCTCATCGCCGGCGCCCTTGCGGGCCTCTACTGCAGGTGCCGAGCAGGGGAACGGGTGCGGCTAGGTCCCCTGAGCCCGCCGGTGCGCTCACCTCGGCTGGGGATGGCCGGAGGCACCGGGGCCGGCGCGCTCACCTCGGCTGGGGATGGCCGGAGGCACCGGGGCCGGCGCGGCTTCCCCCTCCCTCTGCTGCTGCTCCCTGCCGTCGTGAGGAAGAAGGAGAAGCAGGGAGAGAGGAGAGAGAGAGAGCCGGCGGGACCCACCGTCAGAGAGAGGAGCCTCGGGCCCGCGCGGTCAAGTGGAAACGGTTTCCCCTTGTGTCGCCTCCCCGTTGCGAAGGCGTACTTCCCAGAAAGTGCCTTTGACGTGGCCTCCTCCCTGGCCAGACCGAGCCTTTGGGCCGGCCCAAGGACTATCAAATGCCCATAGCGCATGATAGCCCAAATCTGGAGGCCATCCTTTCCTTTTTAATTATCAGTCAACTTCAAAAGTCTATATTATATTCATATGAGCTCCAAATCTGATGATTCAAATTTCTATAGGTTCCTAAATTCAAGCTCTATCCACATATGTGCTTTGCACATTTTTCCAAGAAGATTTTCTGTAGTGTTGTTATTCAAATATGGATGTAATTGTCCCACCTTTCAAAAATCCTATAGGTTCCAAATCAACTCCAAATGGAGTGATTCCAAATTCCAGAGACTCCTAGAATATTGTTCTAAATTCCTAAATTTATTCAACATTTTTGCTTACCATATTTCTGCTGCTATAAATAAGTAGCCCCCTTTTTCTATTTATCCATTATTAGAAAATCTCTACAATATTCATATAAACTCCAAATCCAGTGAAACAACTTCCTAAATATTTCTAAAATCATGCTCTGTTTATTGAGTGCCTCCACTCATTTTTAAGAGAATGATTTATGTAGGCTTGTTCAATAATCACCTATTCCTCCTATCATCCATTCAAAAATTCTTGATGATTCAAATCTCCTATGGAAAGCTTCAGGTATTTTTCTTATGACCAGAGAGGTCCAAGAAAAATAAAACTTCTATTTATAGGACACTTTTGTTTCTGCTTGCTGTGTGGCTTACTGTGATTGTTTCCGACGATAGTTGACGGGTAGACGGAGTACTCGGAGTTGGAGCAGAAGACCTCGACGACCCCGAGGACTTACGTGAGCAAGGCAAACAGCCCTTTGACCATGACTGAGCATATGTTATATTGCATGTTAAGATAGCAAGTATTCCCGTTGCATTTGATCTTAAGTGCCGGTAAATCATTTGATGTGATGTTACCGATGGCTCCTCCGGAGCACATGCATTGAGCTTGATCCTACCCCTTGAGAGTCACGCTATTATCATGATGACAAGTACTACTAGAATAATAGCATGAGCATGTTGTTGACATAAATCAAAGGTTTATGAAAACCCCGTCGGGTGCCACTAATGCCCGAGGGTGATGATGAGTTAGGTGGCCACTTTTGGTGAAGTGGTGCACCCGGTATTTGTGTGAGTATGGTTTCGGAAATGGGATTAGATTTATGATGTGTCGACCGTCCCAACCTTACCAGTACGACCACGTTACCCCTTATGGGATGGGGATATGTTAATTACTCTGGTCAGTTCTAGCAAAGAGCCACTTTACTAGTGGCGGGAGTGATGAGTGGTCACTCTCGTGATGGGGTCGTGCCAGGTAGGACGACTATGCCATTTTTAGGAGTTCCAGGCACACCGTTGGTCCTGCATGGTTGATACTATCCAGAGTCGGTGCTCGTAAGACGTACAACATGTGGGTTGGGTACCAATCGAGTGGACCTCTTTGTCTAGTATCGTCAGGGGAAAGGCATTGATCGGGTATTTACCTCGGGTATATTATATACTGCGAGTCGTGGATGACACGGAAGTTTCCCGGATCTCGTGGGTCCAGCGTACTACCTCTACAGAGTGTAAAACTATTCAAATAGCCGTGTCCATGGTCAAGGACAGTTGGGTAATCCTACTTAAACTACGTCCAGTCGTTTCTGCATAAACCAAGTGTGAGTGTGTGTGTCGTGAATGGTGTTAATAACAATAAACAGTTGATATGACCAAGTTTGGTGACTTGGCATATAGGGTGAACCCGGAGTGTTCAACCCTTGACAGAAATGTTGACATCTGTAACATGTTCCTCTTGAACAACATTTAGCTTATGTTGCACATCCATGATCATGTTTATTTACAACCAAGATGTTATCCACCCGATGCACATTATTGTTACCCTTTAATTGTATTGTTCATATCATGAGCTGTTTGCGAGTACATTCAAAGTACTCATTGGCTTGCCACCGGTTATTTCATTGACCAGGTATGAGAGAACAAGATATGGTGAAGAGTACCTTGATGACGTTCCTGCGAGCTAGGACGCTTCCCAGTCAGAATGCCTGTAGGTTTAGGCTGATGGCATGGGTTCACGCTTTTGACCAATATTTCCGCTATTGGTCAAGTTTGGAGTGTTGGCCTTCCAGGCCTATATATGTAAGACTTGACCACAATGGTCATTTATTGTATTAAACGGTATGTATGGATGTAAGACTCTTGTTATTCAGTTTATGTGTGTTCGGTGAGCATTGATCTCTGGGATCACTGAGCACGTTCATTCGGCGATCTCGACTCGTAAGTCGGGGTCCCCACAGTATGTCGGGATTGCCTGTATCACAGATTTTAATAAGGTCTCTCTGCCCGCGCAAGCAAACAGTCCCCCTGACCATCCTTGCATCTTTCCTCTAGCCTGATCACCTATATGCTCGAAAGTGTCGCTGGTAATCCTACCAATAGCAGTGGGTAGACCAAGATAGCACTCTAAAAAAGCTTCCACTTGTTCTCCAAGTAGATGCTTCAAGTTGTTCCCGAGAGTCGTTGGTGTGTTGGGGCTGAAATAAATTGAGCTTTTGAACCTGTTTACACATTGCCCTGATGTTGCACCATAAATCTCAAGTATCTCATTTAATCTAGTTGCACTCTCCATGCTCGCCTTGATGAAAATGAGACTATCATCAGCGAAAAGCAGGTGGTTCACCCATGGTGATCTGAAGCTGACTCGTACTCCTCTGCAATGAAATTACTATAGTACTTCGGAAGTGAGGAGAAACCTTCGGCGCACATAAAAAAAAAGAAATGTTGACATTGGGTCGCCGTGTCGAAGTCCTTTCTAAGGGGTGAAATAAGGTAACAGTTCTCCATTTACACGAACTGAGAATCATACTGATGTCACACATTTCATAATTAATCTAACCAGATTGACACAAAAACCAAGTTTCAACAGAATAGCTTCCAAAAAGTGCCACTCTACTCTGTCAAAAGCCTTCATCATGTCAAGTTTAACTGCACATGAAAAATTCCTTCCTTTCTTCCGTCTCTTAATCGTATGAATACTTTCATAAGCAGCAAGAACATTATCTGTAATCAAACGACCTGGGACGAAAGCACTTTGTTCCTCACTAATGATATCATCCATGCAACTCCTCAAACGGTTTGTGATCACCTTTGCAGCTAGCTTGTACAGAACTGGGCATAAAGTAATGGGACGATATTGTGAGATGTTTTGTTGGTGGCATAACTTTGGTATCAATATTATGGATGTGTCATTCAGTCCTGTTGGTAGTTCACCCCCATTGAGGAAAGCAAGCACCGCCTGGGTTACATCATGTTGAAGTAATTTCCAGTGGCGCTGAAAAAAGCCTGCAGTAAAACTGTCCACTCCAGGCGCCTTCAAAGGGGCCATCTGGAAGAGAGCATCATGTACTTCATACGGTTCGTATGATTTACTCAGGAGTTCATTCATATCGGGCGTAACTCGATTGGGAACATATGATAATAGCTCTTCCGTGTTATTGAAACCTTGTCACATATACAAAGCTTGATAGAAGGCTAGAACCTCCGCCTTGTCTTCCTCTTCACTTGCACAATTAGAACCGTCAGCTCGCTTGAGCCCAACAATTCTATTATTTCATTGTGAGTTAATCACGTTACCCTATACACATAGGATTACGAAAGAAAGTCAAACCGAGTCCTGGTAGTATTAGGATACCTAGTCCTAGTCTATTTTCATAGTCCCTTGTGGATGTGTATAAAAGGCGCCCTAGGGGTGGTACTTGTAACACCATAAAAACGAAAAGCAATACAAAGTTTGAAATGCTCGACACGAGCTTGTGGCCATACATCGATTCATGCCTTCGTGTTCGTTCCACCGAAATCGTGTCATGTCGATCGTAACCGGTTCAAGAAACGATCCGGCTGCACACACACACACGTACATGGTACATGCTTGCTAGCTTGCTAGCTTTGCACGTACGTATGTGTGTTGCTGTTCTCGTGTTTTGATCTATTGATTAAAAGCCAACAATTGGTATCTAGAGCCTCGATGATCTACGATCTACGATGACGAACAGCGGCGCTGAGTTGGTCAAGTCCGGCAAAGGCGGTCCCAAGGAGAACAAGAATGGCAACAAGGTGAAGAAGGGCGGCAAGTCAGCAACGAGTGGTGGAGGGACGAGCGGCGCCAAAGTCCGGGCGCATCGCAACATCCCCATCCAGTACCCGATGCTCACTGATGCCAACTATGGCGTGTGGGCGGTGAAGATGAAGATTATTCTCCGAACGCTCCTAGTGTGGCAGGCAATCACGGACGACGACGTCGGTGATGAGTCCAACGAAGGTGCCATGGCCGCCATAGCCCAGTCCGTGCCGGATTCCGTGCTGATGACATTGGCGGAGTTCGATACGGCAAGAGAGGCGTGTAACACACTGAAGGAGATGAGGATCGGAGAAGGTCGCGTCACCAAGGCTCGGGCACAAGTGCTGAAGCGCCAATTTCACAAGTTACAGATGGAGGAAACTGAATCGGTGAATGATAACCCACAAGTGTAGGGGATCGCAACAGTTTTCGAGGGTAGAGTATTCAACCCAAATTTATTGATTCGACACAAGGGGAAGCGAAAGAATATTCTCAAGTATTAGCAGCTGAGTTGTCAATTCAACCACACCTGAAAGATTAGTGTCTGCAAGTAAAGTATCAGTAGCAAAGTGGTATGATAGCAACGGTGCCAGAAAAAGGTCTGTTGACGACAGACTATTCCTAACTTGTTGTATTAATGGAAACTACGGGATATTAAGGTTCTCCTTTAATAAGGAACCGGACCAACGGATTAACACTTGGTGAATACATGAACTCCTCATACTATGGTCATCTCCGGGACTGGTTCCGGCTATTGTCACTCCGGGGTTGCCGGGTCATAACACATAGTAGGTGACTACAACTTGGAAGATAGGATCTAAAACACACATATATTGGCGACAACATAATAGGTTCAGATCTGAAATCATGGCACTCGGGCCCTAGTGACAAGCATTAAGCATGGCAAAGTAGTAGCAACATCAATCTCAGAACACAGTGGATACTAGGGATCAATCCCCGTCAAAACTAACTCGATTACATGATAGATCTCATCCAACTCATCACCGTCCAGCAAGCCTACGATGAGATTACTCATGAACGATGAAGAGCATCATGGAATTGGCGATGGAGGAAGGTTGATGATGACGATGGCGACGATTTCCCCTCTCCGGAGCCCAGAACAGACTCCAGATCTGCCCTCCAGATGAAGAACAGGGGGTGGCGGCGCCTCCGTATTGTAAAACGCGATGAATCCTTCTCTCTGATTTTTTCCGGGCGAAACGAAATATATAGAGCTGAGTTTGGAGGCGGTGGCGCCACATGGGCCCCACAAGCCTGGTTGGTGCGGCCTGGGGGGTGGTCGCGCCCCTTGGGCTTGTGGCTCAGCCCCTCCGGTGGATCTTTACGCAGGTATTTTTCATTAATTCCAGAAAAATTCTCTGAAAATTTTTAGGACATTCCGAGAACTTCTATTTCTGCACAAAAACAACACCATGGCAATTCTGTTGAAAACAGCGTTAGTCCGGGTTAGTTCCATTCAAATCATGCAAATTAGAGTCCAAAACAAGGGCAAAAGAGTTCGGAAAAGTAGATACGACGGAGACGTATCAACTCCCCCAAGCTTAAAGCCTTGCTTGTCCTCAAGCAATTCAGTTGAGAAACTGAAAGAGACAAAAGAAAAACTTTGACGAACTCTGTTTGATCTTGTTGTTGCAACTATGTCTAACTCATAACGAGAGTTTCAGCAAGATCACAAGCAAATGACATCTAGGTCTCACGGTAAACTCATATCAATGGCATAATCAACTAGCGAGCAAATAATAAGTCTCAAATGTAAACACTTCAATCAAAACAAGATGAAGTAGTGCGAACAGATGGTATCTCACTAACGCTTTCTGAGACCGCAAAACATAAATGCAGAGCACCTTCAAAGACCAAGGGCTGATTAAACATTGTAATTCATGGCAAAGAAGATCTAGTCACAGTCATACTCAACACAGTTAAAAGCAAAGCATAAAAATGACAGAGGTGCTCTCTAATTGGTGCTTTTATAAGAGGAGGATGACTCAACAGGAACATAAATAGACAGGCCCTTCGCAGAGGGAAGCATTGATTTGTAGAGGTGCCAGAGCTCAACGTTTGAAAACAGAGTTAATAATTTTGGGTGGCATGCTTTCATTGTCAACGCAATGACTAAGAGTTCTCAAAATCCATGCTACACATGGTATAGGCGGTTCCCAAACAGAAAAGTAAATTTTTGACTCCCCCACCACCAATCAATCACAGTCCACGGCTAGCTGAATCCTCGGGTACCGTCCATACCAACATCAATCCTGGGGGAGTTTGTTTGCAATTATCTTTTCGATTTGAGCATGGAACTGGGAATTTCAATTACCGGCCCCTTTCTCGTGAATGATAGTGAATAAACACATATCGAGGATAACACGCCTAGCATGGAAGATACTAATAGCCCCCTATCACCACATGAGCGGTTCAGGCACGCAAAACAGATTATTTCTTGAAGATTTAGAGAGTGGCACATGCAAATTTACTTGGAACGACAGGTAGATACCGCACATAGGTAGGTATGGTGGACTCATATGGCACAACTTTGGGTTTATGGAAGTGGATGCACAAGCAGTATTCCCGCTTAGTACAAGTGAAGTCTAGCAAAAGACTGGGAAGCGACCAACTAGAGAGCGACAACAGCCATCAAAATGCATTGAGATTAACTAACATTGAGTGCAAGCATGAGTAGGACATAAATCACCATGAACATGAATAACATAGAGGCCATGTTGATTTTGTTTCAACTACATGAGTGAACATGCGCCATGTCAAGCCACTTGAATCATTCAAAGGAGGATACCATCCTATCATACTACAACACAGTCATCTCAACATTCATGTTGGCAACAAAGGCAAACCATTATAAGCTCCTAGCTAAGTAAGCATGGCATCAACAACTATGATCTCTAAGTTGACATTGCAAACATGTTTCTCTCACAACAAAGCTGAACTAGGAACAATGAGCTAGTCATATTTATAAAAACAAAATAGATCGAATTCATACCAGCTTTTCCAGGCTCAGTCACTTCATCATATATCGTCATTATTGCCTTTCACTTGCACGACCGATCGATGTGAACAATAATAAGCGTGCTCGTGCATTGGACTAAAGATGGAATCTGCACGCAAACACAAAGGAGAAGACAGATTAACATGGCTCTTTGAAAGCTAAACAGGTATGCATGCAAGAGCCACTAAACATTGTAACCATGGTCTTCTACCTTGACCCAAAGAAAAAGAAAACTATTTACACGGGAAAGCGCCAACAAGAAAAAGAAGAAAAGAAAATATTTTTGGTTTTTCTCAAACTAGACAGACACGCGAAAAGAAAACGAGAAAAAGAAAATAAATTAGCATGGATGATACAGTGGCAAAGTGTAAACACCGACGAACAAAGTGAAAGCATAAGCAAGAATGTAAGGTCGGTGAGAACACATACTCCCCCAAGCTTAGGATTTTGGCCTAAGTTGGTCTACTCCCAAGGAGGGAAATAACCAGCTCCGGGGTGTTGGAAATATGCCCTAGAGGCAATAATAAATTAGTTATTATTATATTTCTTTGTTCATGATAATCGTTTATTATCCATGCTATAATTGTATTGATCGGAAACACAATACTTGTGTGGATACATAGACAAAACACTGTCCCTAGTAAGCCTCTAGTTGACTAGCTCGTTGATCAAAGATGGCCAAGGTTTCCTGGCCATAGGCAAGTGTTGTTACTTGATAACGGGATCACATCATTAGGAGAATCATGTGATGGACTAGACCCAAACTAATAGACGTAGCATGTTGATCGTGTCATTTTGTTGCTACTGTTTTCTGCGTGTCAAGTATTTGTTCCTATGACCATGAGATCATATAACTCACTGACACCGGAGGAATGCTTTGTGTGTATCAAACGTCGCAATGTAACTGGGTGACTATAAAGATGCTCTACAGGTATCTCCGAAGGTGTTAGTTGAGTTAGTATGGATCGAGACTGGGATTTGTCACTCCGTGTGACGGATAGGTATCTCGGGGCCCACTCGGTAATACAACATCACACACAAGCCTTGCAAGCAATGTGACTTAGTGTAAGTTGCGGGATCTTGTATTACGGAACGAGTAAAGAGACTTGCCGGTAAACGAGATTGAAATAGGTATGCGGACACTGACGATCGAATCTCGGGAAAAAACATACCGAAGGACAAAGGGAATGACATACGGGATTATATGAATCCTTGGCACTGAGGTTCAAACGATAAGATCTTCGTAGAATATGTGGGATCCAATATGGGCATCCAGGTCCCGCTATTGGATATTGACCGAGGAGTCTCTCGGGTCATGTCCACATAGTTCTCGAACCCGCAGGGTCTGCACACTTAAGGTTCGACGTTGTTTTATGCCTATTTGAGTTATATGGTTGGTTACCGAATGTTGTTCAGAGTCCCGGATAAGATCACGGACACCACGAGGGTTTCCGGAATGGTCCGGAAACGAAGATTGATATATAGGATGACCTCATTTGATTACCAGAAGGTTTTCGGAGTTACCGGAAATGTACCGGGAATGACGAATGGGTTCCAGGTGTTCACCGGGGGGGGGGGGGCAACCCACCCCGGGGAAGCCCATAGGCCTTGGGGGTGGCACACCAGCCCTTAGTGGGCTGGTGGGACAGCCCAAAAGAGCCATATGCGCCATAGGAAGAAAAATCAAAGAGAAAAAAAAGAGGAGGTGGGAAAAGGGAGAAGGACTCCACCTTCCAAACCAAGTTGGATTCAGTTTGGAAGGGGAGACCTTCCCCCCTTTGGCTCGGCCGACCCCCTTGGGGCTCCCCCTCTTCCCCCTATATATACGGAGGTTTTAGGGCTGATTTGAGACGACTTTTCCACGGCATCCCGACCACATATCTCCACGGTTTTACCTCTAGATCGCGTTTCTGTGGAGCTCGGGCGGAGCCCTGCCGAGACAAGATCATCACCAACCTCCGGAGCCCCGTCACGCTGCCGGAGAACTCTTCTACCACTCCGTCTCTCTTGCTGAATCAAGAAGGCCGAGATCATCGTCGAGCTGTACGTGTGCTGAGCGTGAAGGTGCCGTCCGTTCGGCACTAGATCGTGGGACTGATCGCGGGACGGTTCGCGGGGCGGATCGAGGGACGTGAGGACGTTCCACTACATCAACCGCGTTCACTAACGCTTCTGATGTACGGTCTACAAGGGTACGTAGATCATACATCACCTCTCGTAGATGGACATCACCATGATAGGTCTTCGTGCGTGTAGGAAATTTTTTGTTTCCCATGCGACGTTCCCCAACAGTGGTATCAGAGCTAGGTTCATGCGTAGATGTCTTCTCGAGTAGAACACAAAAGTTTTTGTGGGCGGTGATGTGCGTTTTGCTGCCCTCCTTAGTCTTTTCTTGATTCCGCGGTATTGTTGGATCGAAGCGGCTCGGACCGACATTACTCGTACGCTTACGAGAGACTGGTTTCATCGCTACGAGTAACTCAGTTGCTCAAAGATGAGTGGCGGGTGTCAGTTTCTCCAACTTTAGTTGAATCGGAATTGACCGAGGAGGTCCTTGGATGAGGTTAAATAGCAACTCATATATCTCCGTTGTGGTGTTTGCGTAAGTAAGATGCGATCCTACTAGATACCCATGGTCACCACGTAAAACTTGCAACAACAAAATTAGAGGACGTCTAACTTGTTTTTGCAGGGTATGCTTGTGATGTGATATGGCCAACGATGTGATGTGATATATTGGATGTATGAGATGATCATGTTGTAATAGTTAATATCGACTTGCACGTCGATGGTACGGCAACCGGCAGGAGCCATAGGGTTGTCTTTATAACTAACGTTTGTGCTTGCAGATGCGTTTACTATTTTGCTAGGATGTAGCTTTAGTAGTAATAGCATGAGTAGCACGACAACCCCGATGACGACACATTGATGGAGATAATGGTGTGACGCCGGTGACAAGAAGATCGTGCCGGTGCTTTGGTGATGGAGATCAAGAAGCACGTGATGATGGCCATATCATGTCACTTATGAATTGCATGTGATGTTAATCCTTTTATGCACCTTATTTTGCTTAGAACGACGGTAGCATTATGAGGTGATCTCTCACTAAAATTTCAAGACGAAATTGTGTTCTCCCTGACTGTGCACCGTTGCTACAGTTCGTCGTTTCGAGACACCACGTGATGATCGGGTGTGATAGACTCAACGTTCACATACAACGGGTGCAAAACAGTTGCGCACGCGGAACACTCGGGTTAAGCTTGACGAGCCTAGCATGTGCAGACATGGCCTCGGAACACATGAGACCGAAAGGTCGAGAATGAATCGTATAGTTGATATGATTAGCATAGAGATGCTTACCACTGAAATATTCTCGACTCACGTGATGATCGGACTTGAGATAGTGGATTTGGATCATGTACCACTCAAATGACTAGAGAGATGTACTTTTTGAGTGGGAGTTCTTAAGTAATATGATTAATTGAACTAATTGTCATGAACATAGTCTAATGGTCTTTGCGAATTACGATGTAGCTTGCGCTATAGCTCTACTGTTTTTATATGTTCCTAGAGAAAATTTAGTTGAAAGTTGATAGTAGCAAACTTTGAAGAGGATTGTCCTCGTTGCTGCGCAGAAGGCTTATGTCCTTAATGCACCACTCGGTGTGCTGCACCTCGAGCGTCGTCTGTGGATGCTGTGAACATCCGACATACACGTTTCTAATGACTACACGATATTTCAGTGCAAAGTACTTAATGGCTTAGAAGCAAGGCACCGAAGACGTTTTGAAACGTCACAGAACATAAGTGATGTTCTAAAGAGATGAAATTGTGATTTCATGCTCGTGCCCTTGTTGAGAGGTACAAGACCTCCGACAAGATTCTTTGTCCACAAAGTAAAGGAGAAAAGCTCAATCGTTGAGCGTGTGCTCAGATTGTCTGAGTACGACAATCACTTGAATCAAGTGGGAGTTAATCTTCCAGATGAGATAGTGATGGTTCTCCAAAGTCACTGCCACCAAGCTGTGAGAGCTTCGTGATGAACTATAACATATCAAGGATAGATACAATGATCCTTGAGCGATTCACGATGTTTGACACTGCGAAAGTGGAAATCAAGAAGGAGCATCAATAGTTGATGGTTTGTAAGACCACTAAGTTTCAAGAAAGGCAAGGGCTAGAAGGGATACTTCGTGAAATGACAAAACAGTTGCTGCACTAATGAAGAGACCCAAGATTAAACCCAAACCCGAGACTAAGTGCTTCTGTAATGAGGGGAATAGTCACCGAGGCGGAGCAACTCTAGATACTTGGTAGATAAGAAGGCTGGCAAAAGTCGAAAGAAGTATATTCGATATACATGATGTTGATGTGTACTTTACTAGTACTCCTAGTAGCATGAGGGTATTGGATACCGGTTCGGTTGCTAAGTGATTAGTAACATGAAATGAAAGCTACGGCATAAACGGAGACTAGCTAAAGGCGAGGTGACGATACGTGTTGGAAGTGTTTCCAAGGTTGATATGATCAAACGTCGCACGCTCCCTCTACCATCGGGATTGGTGTTAAACCTAAATAATTGTTATTTGGTGCTTGCGTTAAGCATGAACATGATTGGATCGTGTTTATTGCAATACGATTATTCATTTAAAGAGAATAATGGTTACTCTATTTTCTTGAATAATCACCTTCAATGGTTTATTGAATCTCGATCGTAGTGTTACACATGTTCATGATATTGGTGCCAAAAGATACGAGGTAATGATGATAGTACCACTTACTTGTGGCACTGCCGCTTGAGTCATGTTGGTATAAATTGCATCAAGAGGCTCCATGCTGATGGATCTTTATACTCACTTGATTTTGAATCACTAGTGACATGCAAATCATACCACATGAGCAAGGCCTTGTTTTCATTGAGATGAAATAAGATAGTAACTTGTTGGAAGTGATACATTTTGATGTATGCAGTCCAATGGGTGCTGAGGCACGCAGTGGATATCATTATGTTCTTACTTCAATGACGATTTGAGTAGATACTAGAGTATTTGCTTAATGAATCACAAGTCTGAAATATTGAAAAGTTCAATTCTGTTTCGGAGTGAAGTTCGTTGTAACAAGAGGATAAACTGTCTACGATATGATTATAGAAATGAATATCTGAGTTACGAGTTTTGGTACGCAGTTAAGACAATGTGGAAATTGTTTCGCAGTTCATGCCACCTAGAACATCATAGTGTGATGATGTGTCTGAACGTCATAGCCACACACTATTTGGTATGGTGCATGCTATGATGTCTCTTATCGAATTACCACTATCGTTTATGGGTTAAGCATTAGAGACAACCGCATTCACTTTAAATAGGGCACCACGTATTTTCGTTGAGATGACACAGTATAGAGTGAGGTTTAGAGAAATCTAAACTGTCGTTTCTTGAAAGTTTGGGGTTTCGACACTTATGTGAAAAGGTTTCAGTCTGATAAGCTCGAACCCAAAGCGGATAAATGCATCTTCATAGGATATCCAAAACAGTTGGGTACATCTCCTATCTCAGATCCGAAAGCAAAGTGTTTGTTTCTAGAAACGGATCCTTTCTCGAGGAAAGGTTTCTCTCGAAAGAATTGAGTGGGAGGGTGGTAGAACTTGATGAGGTTATTGAACCATCACTTCGACCAGTGTGTAGCAGGGCGCAGGAAGTTGTTCCTGTGGCGCCTACACCAATTGAAGTAAAAGCTGATGATGGTGATCATCGAGCATCGGATCAAGTTACTACAAGCCTCGTAGGTTGACAAGGTCGCGCACTACTACAGAGTGGTACGGTAATCCTGTCTTGGAGGTCATGTTGTTGAGCAACAGTGAACCTACGAGTTATGGAGAAAGCAATGGTGGGCCCAGATTCCGACAAATGGCTGAAAGCCATGAAATCCGAGAGAGGATCCATGTATGAAAACAAAAGTGTAGACTTTGGAAGAACTACTTGATGGTTATAGGACTATTGAGTAAAGATGGATCTTTAAAAGGAAGACAGACGATGATAGTGATAAGTCACTATTAAGAAAAGCTCGACTTGTCACAAAGATGTTTCCGACAAGATCAAACAGTTGACTATGATGAGACTTTCTCACTCGTAGCGATGCTAAAAGTCTGTTAGAATTATGTTAGTAGTTGCTGCATTATTTATGAAATATTGCATGTAGGATGTCAAAACATTGTTTCCTCGACGGTTTCGTTGAGCAAACATTGTATGAGATACAACCATGAGATTTTGTCGATCCTAAAGATACTAGCAAGTATGCAAACTCCAGCGATCCTTAAATGGACTGGTGCAAGCATCTCGGAGTTGGAATATACACTTTGATGAGATGATAAAGGATTTTGGGTTTGTACAAGGTTTATGAGAAACTTGTATTTCCAAAGAAGTGAGTGGGAGCACTATAGAATTTCTGATAAGTATATGTGGTTGACATATTGTGGATCAAAAGTAATGTAGAATTTCTGTAAAGCATACAAGGTTGTTTGAAAGGAGTTTTCAAAGGAATACCTGGATTGAGCTACTTGAACGTTGAGCATCAAAGATCTATGGAGATAGATCGAAAGCGCTTAATGGAAGTTTCAACAAGATGCATGCCTTGACAAGTTTTGAAGGAGTTCAAAATAGATCAGCAAAGAAGGAGTTCTTGGTTGGGTTGTAAGGTGTGAATTTGAGTAAGACTCAAAACCCGACCACGGCAGAATAAAGAGAATAGACGAAGGTCGTCTTCTATGCCTTAGCCGTAGACTCTAAAGTATGCCATGCTGAGTACCGCACCTGATGTGTGCCTTGCAGCAAGTCTGTTGAGAGGTACAGAGAGTGATCCATGATTGAATCACTAGCAGCGGTCAAAATTTATCCTTAGTAACTGATGGACTAAGGAATTTGTCTCGATTATGGAGGTGGTTAAAGAGTTCGTCGTAAAGGGTTACGTCGATGTGAGCTTTGACACTAATCCGAATAACTATGAGTAGTGAAACAGATTCGTATAGTAGAGTAGATATTTGGAGTATTTCCGAATAGCACATAGTAGCAGCATCTATAAGATGACATAAATATTTGTAAAGAACACACGGATCTGAAAATTTCACAACCGTTGACTAAAAGCTCTCTCATGAGCAAGACGTGATCAGACCCCATAACTATATGGGTGTTGGATTCGTTGGAATCACATGGTGATGTGAACTAGATTATTGACTCTAGTGCAAGTGGGAGACTGTTGGAAATATGCCCTAGAGGCAATAATAAATTAGTTATTATTATATTTCTTTGTTCATGATAATCGTTTATTATCCATGCTATAATTGTATTGATCGGAAACACAATACTTGTGTGGATACATAGACAAAACACTGTCCCTAGTAAGCCTCTAGTTGACTAGCTCGTTGATCAAAGATGGCCAAGGTTTCCTGGCCATAGGCAAGTGTTGTTACTTGATAACGGGATCACATCATTAGGAGAATCATGTGATGGACTAGACCCAAACTAATAGACGTAGCATGTTGATCGTGTCATTTTGTTGCTACTGTTTTCTGCGTGTCAAGTATTTGTTCCTATGACCATGAGATCATATAACTCACTGACACCGGAGGAATGCTTTGTGTGTATCAAACATCGCAACGTAACTGGGTGACTATAAAGATGCTCTACAGGTATCTCCGAAGGTGTTAGTTGAGTTAGTATGGATCGAGACTGGGATTTGTCACTCCGTGTGACGGATAGGTATCTCGGGGCCCACTCGGTAATACAACATCACACACAAGCCTTGCAAGCAATGTGACTTAGTGTAAGTTGCAATATCTTGTATTACGGAACGAGTCAAGAGACTTGCCGGTAAACGAGATTGAAATAGGTATGCGGATACTGACGATCGAATCTCGGGCAAGTAACATACCGAAGGACAAAGGGAATGACATACGGGATTATATGAATCCTTGGCACTGAGGTTCAAACGATAAGATCTTCGTGGAATATGTGGGATCCAATATGGGCATCCAGGTCCCACTATTGGATATTGACCGAGCAGTCTCTCGGGTCATGTCTACATAGTTCTCGAACCCGCAGGGTCTGCACACTTAAGGTTCGACGTTGTTTTATGCGTATTTGAGTTATATGGTTGGTTACCGAATGTTGTTCAGAGTGCCGGATGAGATCACAGACGTCACGAGGGTTTCCGGAATGGTCCGGAAACGAAGATTGATATATAGGATGACCTCATTTGATTACCGGAAGGTTTTCGGAGTTACCAGGAATGACAATGGGTTCCGGGTGTTCACCGGGGGGGGCAACCCACCCCGGGGAAGCCCATAGGCCTTGGGGGTGGCACACCAGCCCTTAGTGGGCTGGTGGGACAGCCCAAAAGAGCCCTATGCGCCATAGGAAGAAAAATCAAAGAGAAAAGAAAAAAAAAAGAGGAGGTGGGAAAAGGGAGAAGGACTCCACCTTCCAAACCAAGTTGGATTCGGTTTGGAAGGGGAGACCTTCCCCCCTTTGGCTCGGCCGACCCCCTTGGGGCTCCTTGAGCCCCAAGGCAAGGTTCCCCCTCTTCCCCCTATATATACGGAGGTTTTAGGGCTGATTTGAGACGACTTTTCCACGGCAGCCCGACCACATATCTCCACGGTTTTACCTCTAGATCGCGTTCCTGCGGAGCTCGGGCGGAGCCCTGCCGAGACAAGATCATCACCAACCTCCGGAGCGCCGTCACGCTGCCGGAGAACTCTTCTACCACTTCGTCTCTCTTGCTGGATCAAGAAGGCCGAGATCATCGTCGAGCTGTACGTGTGCTGAACGGGGAGGTGCCGTCCGTTCGGCACTAGATCGTGGGACTGATCGCGGGACGGTTCGCGGGGCAGATCGAGGGACGTGAGGAAGTTCCACTACATCAACCGCGTTCACTAACGCTTCTGTTGTACGGTCTACAAGGGTACGTAGATCACACATCCCCTCTCGTAGATGGACATCACCATGATAGGTCTTCGTGCGCGTAGGAAAATTTTTGTTTCCCATGCGACGTTCCCCAACACGGGGTACTCCGGAGTGGACAGAGGATGCCACTGTTGTGTGAGCTCCTCTGGCTCCCACTGATAAACTGGTGTGTGGTAGTCGACTAGTGGCTCGGGCACGAGCACCTGTGGTTGGGCCAAGCCCCAATATGCGTAGATGTCCGAGGGCATAATAATGTACCTGCCTGCATGAAGATTGAACAAAGAAAGAGCAGGCAAAGTATGTTGGGGAACGTCGCATGGGAAACCAAAAATTTTCCTACGCGCACAAAGACCTATCATGGTGATGTCCATCTACGAGGGGGATTTCAGATCTACGTACCCTTGTAGATCGCACAACAGAAGCATTAATAAACACGGTTGATGTAGTGGAACGTCCTCACGTCCCTCGATCCGCCCCGCTCTAGTGTCGAACAGACGGCACCTCCGCGTTCAGCACACGTACAACTCGACGATGATCTCGGCCTTCTTGATCCAGCAAGAGAGACGGAGAGGTAGATGAGTTCTCTGGCAGCGTGATGACGCTCCGGAGGTTGGCGGTGATCTAATATCAGCAGGGCTCCGCCCGAGCTCCGCAGAAACGCGATCTAGAGGAAAAACCGTGGAGGTATGTGGTCGGGCTGCCGTGGAAAAGTTGTCTCAAATCAGCCCTAAAACCTCCGTATATATAGGTGGGAGGGGAGGGGCCTTGCCTTGGGGCTCAAGGAGCCCCAAGGGGTTCGACCGAAGGGGGGAGGAGGATTCCTCCTCCAATCCTAGTCCAACTCGGATTGGAAGGTGGAGTCCTTCCCTTCATTCCCACTTCCCCTTTATTTTCTCTTTGATTTTCTTATCTCCTTGCACAGGGGCCTCTTTGGGCTTGCCCACCAGCCCACTAAGGGCTGGTGCGGCACCCCTAAGGCCTATGGGCTTCCCGGGGGTGGGCTGCCCCCCCGGTGAACATCCGGAACCCATTCGTCTTTCCCGGTACATTCCCGGTAATTCCGAAAACCTTCCGGTAATCAAATGAGGTCATCCTATATATCAATCTTCGTCTCCGGACCATTCCGGAAACCCTCGTGATGTCCATGATCTCATCCGGGACTCCGAGCAACATTCGATAACCAACCATATAACTCAAATACGCATAAAACAACGTCGAACCTTAAGTGTGCAGACCCTGCGGATTCGAGAACTATGTAGACATGACCCGAGGGACTCCTCGGTCAATATCCAATAGCGGGACCTGGATGCCCATATTGGATCCTACATATTCTACGAAGATCTTATCGTTTGAACCTCAGTGCCAAGGATTCATATAATCCCGTATGTCATTCCCTTTGTCCTTCGGTATGTTACTTGCCCGGGATTCGATCGTGAGCATCCGCATACCTATTTCAATCTCGTTTACCGGCAAGGCTCTTTACTTGTTCCGTAATACAAGATCCCGCAACTTACACTAAGTCACATTGCTTGCAAGGCTTGTGTGTGATGTTGTATTACCGAGTGGGCCCCGAGATACCTCTCCGTCACACGGAGTGACAAATCCCAGTCTTGATCCATACTAACTCAACGAAAACCTTCGTAGATACCTGTAGAGCATCTTTATAGTCACCCAGTTACGTTGCGATGTTTGATACACACAAAGCATTCCTTCGGTGTCAGTGAGTTATATGATCTCATGGTCATAGGAATAAATACTTGACACGCAGAAAACAGTAGCAACAAAACGACACGATCAACATGCTACGTCTATTAGTTTGGGTCTAGTCCATCACATGATTCTCCCAATGACGTGATCCAGTTATCAAGCAACAACACCTTGTACATAGTGAGAAGACCCTGACTATCCTTGATCAACTGGCTAGCCAACTAGAGGCTTGCTAGGGATAGTGTTTTGTCTATGTATCCACACATGTATCTAAGTCTTCATTCAATAAAATTATAGCATGGATAATAAATGATTATCTTGATACAGGAATTATAATAATAACTTATTTATCATTGCCTCTAGGGCATAATTCCAACAAAGTAATAGTCTCACGAGTACCCTGACTAAATACCAGGTTATAAATCATCCTTCTATTTATATCTCTATCAAGAAAGTCATGGCGAACCATGCTATCGTAATCTAGATATCTCTCGGGAAGAAGAATCTCTTCTTCCTCGTCCAGTCTAATAGGTATCTCAAAGTGTCTAGCAAGATGAGTAGCATAGATACCTCCATAGACAATGCCCTTAGAACGGTTTGTGTTCAACCGTTGAGCTACTATAGCGCCCAAGCTATAAGTTTTATCATTATAAAGGGCTTCGCGCAAGACCGCAAGGTCTGGGGAACTAAGTGACCCAGCTTTCCCACGGCCAATCAAACATTTTCCCAAAAATAATGAGAAGTACCGAAGCACGGGAAAATGTATGCTAGCAGCTCTAGCGCAAGACACTCCTTTGTCCTCTCCTATAGCAATTATACCGATGAAAGCCTTCAAGTCCCGTGGACGAGGTTCATGAATATCCCCAACGTAAGGTAATTTGCAAACATTGCAAAAATCCTATAGTGACATGAGCTGGGGGATATCATTAATTTTGAACTCAACCACAGGAGGATTCTTCCTCAGATAGAAGTTAAAGCTTTATACGAAGATATTAGTGAGGAGGAGGTATTGCGGACACTTATCTTCAACGAAGGCGGTAAGGCCTGCTTTCTCCACCAAGTGATAAATTACTCATAAATTCCAGCGGTGCGTAAGAACACGTCGCTTGGCCACTCGCACTCTCGAACGTCTGCGACTCGAGGGACCGGATACTTGGGCTTCGTCTCACTCCCATCATCCTTGGGTTCACGGCTGGAAGAGCCTCTTAAGAACCTCCTCATCTTTTCCCTTTTCTATCTGTGAAAAATTCTGAATTTTTTAGTGTTTCTAAGGAAAACTGAATAAGGCTCAACAAAACTCGTAGCAACTACTCCAACCAGTGCCTAGAGGCCATATTACGTATCAAAACTACTTGGGACCAGCTAAAATTAGCATGCAAAGCTCAAGAACAGGGTCACCAAGGTAGCAAAAATACGCGAAGTATAAGGCACTAGAGCAAAAACTAATTGGACCAATGGAGGAGTCACTTACCAAGGAGTAATTTCCCCAAAACAGTTCGGAGAATGATGCTTTGAGCAAAGAGATCGAAAATCCCAGCAAGAGGAGCAAGAACACGGGTTTGAGCTGCGAAACGTTTTTTTCTGGAGGTAGGAGAACCAGATGAGAGCAAGAATGAGTGGAGGGGGTGCCTGTGGGCCCCACAAGCCTGGGTGGCGCGGCCAGGGGGGTGCCCGCGTCCCTGGGCTTGTGGCCCACTAGTGCAGCCTCTAGACAAGCTCTTCATCTCAGTATTTTTCAAAAAATCCAGAAAAAATCATACTTGATTTTCAGGACGTTCGAAGAACTTCTATTTTCAGGGTACTTTTCTACCGGACGCTAAAACAGAAAACAGAGAAAACTAAACTAAATCTATCATTTTTCTTCTAAGCAACTGAAGGTGAAAACTTGGAAGATAGGTTTGTGACTCCTTGATTCATCCATCTCATGGTCATCGAAAGAAATCCGTCAATGGGGTTGGTCAAATCCCCTCGACAAAACTTTTCGAATCGCAAAAGAAGACGGAGAATTTTCGAACAGTCACTAGGTTACCTCAATGGGGATATGTATCTCCCCAACAAGCAAATCATACTTCATCTTGACAGGAGGAATAGGGCATTCAAAGCTCCCAATAAGAATTGATGAAGTTTTTTCGATGGCATTGATGCAATGTACTCGATATTGTTTCTTCGGAAAGTGCACCATATGCTCATTACCGTTGACATGGAAGTGACATTTCCTTTGTTGCAATCTATAACAGCCCCTGCGGTGTTTAAAAAGGGTCTTCTGAGGATGACAGCCATGCAATCGTCCTCAGGAATATCCAAGATAACGAAGTCTGTTAAGATAGTGACGTTAGCAACCACAACAGGCACATCCTCGCAAATGCCGATGGGGAAACAGTTGATTTGTCGGCCATTTGCAGAGAGATTTTAGTGGGTGTCAACTTATCCAGTTCAAGTTACGATAAAGAGAGAGAGGCATAACACTAACACCGGCTCCAAGGTCGCATAAAGCAGTTCTAACATAGTTGCCTTTAATGGAGCAAGGTATAGTGGGCACACCGGGATCACCTAGTTTCTTGGGAGTTCCACCCTTGAAGGTATAATTAGAGAGCATGGTGGAAATCTCAACCTCAGGTATCCTCCTCTTATTAGTCACAATATCTTTCATGTACTTAGCATACAAAGACATTTTGAGCATATCTGTCAAACGCATTTGCACAAAGACATGTCTCATCATTTCAACGAATCGCTCAAAATCCTCATCATCCTTTTTCTTGGATGGTTTGGGAGGAAAGGGCATGGGTTTCTGAACCCATGGTTCCCTTTCTTTACCGTGGTTCCTAGCAGTGAAGTCATTCTTATCGTATCTTTTGTTCTTAGGATGTGGGTTATCAAGATCAACAAGTTCAATCTCCACATCATTTTCATTGCTAGGTTGAGCATCAACATGAACATCACTGTTGATATCATCATTAGGCTCGTGTTCATCACCAGATTGTGTTTCAGCATCAGAGATAGAGACATCGTTTGTACTCTCAGGTGTAGCAGCAACAGGGTTGCTAGTGTGCAGGTTCCTATCATCTTTCTTCTTCTTTCTAGGATGACTAGGTGCATCAGTGCTAACTCCTTGAGAATCTTGTTCAATTCTCTTCGGATGACCCTGAGGATACAAAGGTTCCTGAGTCATTCTACCGCCTCTAGTGACGACTCTGACAGAATTATCATTCAACTCATTGAGCAAGTCATTCTGAGCTTTAAGTACTTGTTCTACCTGAGTAGTAACCATAGAGGCATGTTTACTCAGAAGCTTAAGATCATTGACATTTCTGTCCACACAAGCACTTAAATGACTAAGCATACGAGCATTCTGTTCCAATTGTCTGCTAACATAATCATTGAAACTCTGTTGTTTGGCAACAAAGTTATCAAATTCATCCATGCATAAGCTAGCAGGTTTATCAAAAGGAATATCACTCTCATCAAAACTACGCAGAGAATTTTCTTCTACTACCTGTATCGGGTTATCGAGACCATGGATCTCTTTGATAGGTGGTAGATTTTTGACATCTTCAGATTTAATGCCTTTCTGTGGCATAGATTTCTTGGCTTCTTGCATATCTTCAGGATTGAGGAATAGAATACCTCTTTTCTTCGGAGTTGACTTAGGAGGTGGTTCGGCAATAGTCCAAGCATTCTCATTGCACAAGATGTTATTCAGTAGAATCTAAACTTGTTCTACAGTTCGTTCCCTAAAAACACTACCGGCATAACTATCTAGGTGGTCTTTGGAAGCATCGGTAAGTCCATTATAGAAGATATCAAGTATTTCATTCTTCTCAAGAGGGTGATCAGGCAAAGCATTCAGCAGCTGGATGAGCCTCTGCTATCCCAGAGACAACAACGCCAGAAGTTGACACGTTGACAGAGGCTGGGCTTGCGTTGGTTCTTCCCTTGAAGAGGAAAGGGTGATGCAGCACAGGAGCAGTAAGTATTTCCCTCAGTTTGAGAACAAAGGTATCGATCCATAAGGAGGGTCTCGTCAAGTCCAGAGTACCTGCACAAACACAAACAAGCTTGCATCAACGCTGCAAAGGGGTTGTCAATCCCTTCAAGATTGTTTGCAAAGTGAGATCTGAAGGCGGAAAGTGCAACGAAGTAAAAAGTGTAAGGCTGAAAATATGGTGTGGAGTAGACCCTGGGGGCCATAGTGTTCACAAGAGGCTTCTCTCAAAATAGTAAGTATTACGGTGGGTGAACAAATTACTGTTGAGAAATTGATAGAACCGCGCAAAGTCATGACAATATCTAAGGCAATGATCATGCATACAGGCATCACGTTCGAGACAAGTAGACCGATACTTTCCGCATCTACTACTATTACTCCACACATCGACCGCTATCCAGCATGCATCTAGTGTATTGAGTTCATGACGAACAGAGTAACGCTTTAAGCAAGATGACATGAAGTAGAGGGATAATCTCAAACCAATGATGAAAACCCCATATTTGTACCCTTCATGGCAACAACACGATGCGTGCCTCACTACCCCTTCTGTCACTGGGTGAGGTCACCGCACGGTATGAACCCAAAACCAATCACTTCTCCCATTGCAAGAATCATAGATCTAGTTGGCCAAACAAAACCCACAACTCGAAGAGAATTACAAGGATATGAAATCATGCATAAGAGAGATCCGAAGAAACTAAAATAAGATTCATAGATAATCTGATCATAAATCCACAATTCATCGAATCTCGACAAACACACCACAAAAGAAGATTACATCGGATAGATCTCCATGAAGATCGTGGAGAACTTTGTATTGAAGATCCAAGAGAGAGAAGAAGCCATCTAGCTACTAGCTATGGAACCGTAGGTCTATGGTGAACTACTCACGCATCATCGAAAAGGTTGATACGTCTCAGACGTATCTATAATTTTTGATGGTTTCACGCTGTTATCTTGTCTTCTTTGGTTGTTTTATGTACCTTTTATATCTTTTTTGGTACTAACTTATTAATTCAGTGCCAAGTGCAAGTTCCTATTTTTTCCGTGTTTTTGACTCTTTTCAGATCAGATTTTGGAACGGAGTCCAAACGGAAGAAAAACCCCGAAATGATTTTTCCCGAACGGAAGAAGACCAGGGGGCTTTTGGGCCAAGCTAGGTGGGCTCCAGGGAGCCCACAAGCCCCGACTCCGCCACCAGGGGGAGGCGGCGGTGGGCAGGCTTGTGGCCTCCCTGGCCGCCCCCTGACCTAGGTCTTTGGCCTATAAATTCCCAAATATTCCGCAAAAAATCAGGGGAGCCTCGAAAATACTTTTCCGCCGCTGCAAGCTTCCGTTTCCGCGAGATCTCATCTGGAGACCCTTCCTGGCGCCCTGTCGAAGGGGACTTTGGAGTTGGAGGGCTTCTTCAGCATCATCATCGCCCCTCCAATGACTCGTGAGTAGTTCACTTCAGACCTACGGGTCCGTAGTTAGTAGCTAGATGGCTTCTTCTCTCTCTTGGATCTTCAATACAAAGTTCTCCATGATCTTCATGGAGATCTATCCGATGTAATCTTCTTTGGCGGTGTGTTTGTCGAGATCCGATGAATTGTGGATTTGTGATCAGATTATCTATGATATATATTTGAGTCTTTGCTGATTTCTTATATGCATGATTTGATATCCTTGTAAGTCTCTCCGAGTCTTGGGTTTTGTTTGGCCAACTAGATCTATAATTCCTGCAATGGGAGAAGTGCTTGGTTTTGGGTTCTACCATGTGGTGACCTTTCCCAGTGACAGTAGGGGCAGCAAGGCACACATCAAGTAGTTGCCATCAAGGGTAAAAAGATCGGGTTTTTATCATTGGTTTGAGATTATCCCTCTACATCATGTCATCTTGCTTAAGGCGTTACTCTGTTCTTATGGACTTGATACACTAGATGCATGTTGGATAGCGGTCGACGTGTGGAGTAATAGTAGTAGATGCAAAAAGTATCGGTCTACTTGTTTTGGACGTGATGCCTATAGATATAATCATTGCATAGATATCGTCACGACTTTGCACGGTTCTATCAATTGCTCGACAGTAATTTGTTCACCCACCGTCTACTTGCTTTCATGAGAGAAGCCACTAGTAAACACTACTGCCCCCGGGTCTATTCACATCCATCGTTTACACCTCCGCTTTTACTTTGCTTTGTTACTTTGTTGCTTTCAGTTCTCACTTGGCAAACAATCTATAAGGGATTGACAACCCCTTCATAGCGTTGGGAGCAAGTTTTTGTGTTTGTGCAGGATCTTGAGATACTCCTCCATCAGATTGATACCTTGGTTCTCAAACTGAGGGAAATACTTACCACCGCTGTGCTACATCACCCTTTCCGCTTCGAGGGAACAGCAACGCAAGGCTCCAAGGCCACGGGGGAAATCCTTTGCATACTTGCCTAGGAAGTCCCTTAAGGCGTAGCCGCAGCTGAAGGATTCCTGGTGCCATCGACACGACAATTTTCGGCGCCGTTGCCGGAGATCTTTTTGAGATAGCAGAAGTATATCTGGCGCCGTTGCAAGGGAAGCACAACTGACATTAGAGGTCGTGATGTTGATGAAGAAGCCCTCCGTGTCCGAATCCCCCCTCCGGCAGGGCACCAGGACGTGCCCCAGATGGGATCTTGCGGAGACAGAAGCTTGCGGCGGCGGAAAAGCGATTGCGATGATCTCCTGATTTTTTCTGGAATTTATGGGATTATATAGCCAAAAGACCTAGGCCAGGGGACCTCCAGGGGGCCCACAAGCCTGGATGGCGCGGCCCCCTGGCCGCTGGGTGGGGGCTTGTGGGGCCCCTGGAGCTCCTCTGGCTTGGCTCCCAAGTTCTCCGATCTTCTTCCGTTTGGACTCCGTTTCAAAATCTCCTCTGAAAGGGGTCAAAAACATGAAAAAACAGGAACTGACACTTGGCACTGAGTTAATAAGTTAGTCCCAAAAAATATATAAAAGATGTCCAAACATCCAAAGTTTGACAAGATAATAGCATGAAACCATAAAAAATTATAGATACGTTGGAGACGTATCAAGCATCCCCAAGCTTAACTCCTGCTCGTCCTCGAGTAGGGAAGTGATAAAGAATGAATTTTTGATGTGGAATGCTACCTAGCATAGTTGTGCTTTGCAACTTCTTTCACGTGACATGAATGTTCAGATCCGTAAGATTCAAAACAATAGTTTGCTATTGACGTGAAAACAGTAATACTTCAAGAAAACTAGCAAAGTAATCATGAACTTTCAAAATAACAAGGCCAAATAAAGTTATCCCTACAAAATCATATAGTCTGGCTATGCTCGATCATCCTCACACAACTAATGTAAATCATGCACAACCCCGGAATTGGCCAAGTAATTGTTTTCGCACTCTTACTTTCTCAAACCTTTTATAACTATCACGCAATACATGAGCGCGAGCCATGGATATAGCACTATAGGTGGAACCGAGTGTGGTGGTGGTTGTGAGACAAAAAGGGAGAAGATGGTCACATTGACTCGGCGTATCAATAGGCTATGGAGATGCCCATTAATAGATATCAATGTGAATGAGTAGGGATTGCCATACAAGAGATGCACTAGAGCTGTAAGTATGTGAAAGCTCAAGAGGAAATAGTGGGTGTGCATCCAACTTGCTTGCTCACGAAGACCTAGGGCAATTTTGAGGAAGCCCATCATTGGAATATACAAGCCAAGTTATAAAACGAAGATTCCCACTAGCATATGGTAGTGACAAAGCAAGAAGCTCTCAATCATGAAGAACATGGTGCTATCATGAAGCACAAGTGTGGAAAAAGATAGTAGCATTGTCCCTTCTCTCTTTTTCTCTTTTTTTTCATTTGGGCTCTTAGGCCTCTCTTTTTTCTTTTCTTTTCTTTTTTGTTTGTTTTTGGGCTCTTTGGCCTCTTTATTTTTATTTCCTCACATGGGATAATGCTCCAATAATGATGAGCATCACACTTTTATTTACTCACAGCTCAAAGATCACAATGATGATGACTCCATAAGAAATGCCTCCGGCAGTGTACCGGGATGTGCAACGATCTAGCATGGCGTATGACGTTAAAACATCTCGCTAGCTATATTACGATCATGCAATGGCAATATGAGAGTGACGGCACAAGTCATGAGACGGAACGGTGGGAGTTGCATGGCAATATATCTCGGAATGGCTATGAAAATGCCATAGTAGGTAGGTATGGTGGCTGTTTTAAGGAAGGGATTTGGTGGGTTTGTGCACCGGCAAGAATTGCGCGGCACTAGAGAGGCTAGCAATGGTGGAAGGTGAAAGTGCATCTATACCATGGACTCACATTAGTCATGAAGAACTCACATACTTATTGCGAAAGTTTTTATTAGTAATCGAAACAAAGTGCTAAACGCATACTCCGAGGGGAAGGGTTGGTAGGTGTAAACCATCGTGCGATCCCGACCTCAACACAAAGGATGACAATCAATAGATCAATTATGCTCCAACTTCCTAACATAGCGGTTCACCATACGTGCATGCTACGGGAATCACTAACTTCAACACAAGTATTTCTAGATTCACAACACCGTACTTACATAACTCTCAATATTACCGAATCCACGTCTCAAAACTAATTGAGAGGAATCGAAACTTCTCTTACTACTCAATGCACATGAAGATGGAGGTTTCTGCATCCTCTTTGGGTACCTAGCACATTTGGGACTACTTTCATAGCATAAGCCAACTACCAAGTCATGGACCGCCGTGCTCTAAATATATAAGTGAAGCACAAGAGCAAAAGTATCTAGCTCAAAAGATATAAGTGAAGCACTAGAGCAAAAGTATCTAGCTCAAAAGATATAAGTGAAGCACTATGAGCATTCTAGCAAAATCACGATGAGTGCATGTATCTCTCTCTCAAAAAGGTGTGCAACAAGGATGATTGTGACGCAACAAAAAGAAAAGACTCCTATGATACAAGACGCTCCAAGCAAAACACATATCATGTGGTGAATAAAAATATAGCTCCAAGTAATGTTACCGATGGATTGAAGACGAAAGAGGGGATGCCTTCCCGGGGCATCCCCAAACTTAGGCTTTTTGATGTCCTTGAATTTGGCTTGGGATGCCTTGGGCATCCCCAAGCTTGAGATCTTTCCACTCCTTATCTCTTTGTCCATGAGAACATCACCCAAAACTTAAAAACTTCACAACATAAAACTAAAATAGAAACTTGTGATAACATTAGTACAAGAAAACAAACTACCACTTCTTTTGGTACTGTAGCAAACTTGAATTCCATCTATATTGATGATGGGCTACTGTATTCTCGCTTTTCCATGGCTAGTACCCCCCGATACTAACCATAGTTTCATCAAAACAAGCAACCAACTCACCAAAAACAGAATATGTCAAAAACAAACCAGTCTGTATCAATCCGTATACTTCATATACTTCTGGTACCTCAAAAAATCTGCAAAATTACGAAGGCCTGGGGAAAATCATATCAATCAGCAGCAAAAATAATGAACTCAAAAGCTCTTTCTGAACAAAAATGAAAAATCATCTCGTGAGCGAAAAGTTTCTGTCTTTTTCCAGCACGATCAAACAACCATTACCAAGACTAGTCATAAAGGTTTTGCTTGGCTCAAACACAAAAAGAAACACAAAAAACACAATCACAACAGAATTGTGAAAGTGTGGACACAACAAAACAGAAAGAAAAAGATAAATTCATTGGGTTGCCTCCCAACAAGCGCTATTGTTTAACGCCCTTAGCTAGGCATAGAAGCGATAGAATCACGTATCGTCGTCTTTGGTGCTCAAACCATAAGTGGCCCTCATCATGGATTCATAAGCTATCTTATTTTCTTTCTAGGAAAGTGTTCCATGCCCTTCCTTAAAGGAAATTGAAATCTAATATTCCCTTCCTTCATATCGATGATAGCACCGATAGTCCTTAGGAAAGGTCTACCAAGAATAATAGGGCATGTAGGATTGCAATCAATGTCAAGCACAATGAAATCCACGGGTACATAGTTCCTATTTGCAACAATAAGAACATCATTGATCCTTCCCATGGGTTTCTTGACAGTAGAATCAGCAAGATGCAAATTAAGAGAACACTCTTCAATCTCATTAAAACCCAGAACATCACATAAAGACTTTGGAATCGCAGAAACACTAGCACCCAAATCACACAAAGCATTACACTCATAGTTTTTGATTTTGATTTTGATGGTAGGTTCCCACTCATCATGAAGCTTTCTAGGTATAGATACTTCCAATTCAAGTTTCTCACCAAGATCTTTTATCATAGCTTCGACGATATGATCGGTAAAGGCTTTGTTTTGGCTATAAGCGTGTGGAGAGTTAAACATGGATTGCATCAAGGAGATGCATTCAATCAAGGAGAAACTATCATAATTGAATTCCTTGAAATCCACGGTAGTAATTTCATTACTACTCAAAGTTTTAACGTCTTCTACTCCACTTTCAATGCTTTTAGCATCAAGATAGATGAACTCCGAATCATTGGGGCACTTTTCAACCAAAGTGGATTCATATCCAGCCCCATAATCATTAGGTTTGACACAAGAAAACAAAGATTTAATGGGAGTCACACCAAGCACTTTAAGATCTTCGTGATTCTCATCCCGAGTATCGGGTTTAGCAACCATTTTATTGACTAAAGTAGCTTGCTTATCAGAAATCTGGCCCACTAGCTTTTCAAGACGAGCAAACTGAGAATTCAGCGCAAGGAATTCTTTGGCCATATCATCAACTTCTCTACTCATAAAAGCCAGAAAAGAATTTTGCTCCTTCAGCTCTCTACGGAAGTAACTATTATATTCAAACTGTGTAGACATGAAGCCTTTAACACTAGTTTCAATCACTTCTAACTTCACAAAGCGAGCATCAAAATCCCTTAGTGGGCCATTCGGGATTTAGCAGGCAAGCAAGCACACAAGCAAACAAAAAGCAGGCGAGAAAAAGGGCGAATGAAAAGGCGAACGAAAAAGGCAAATTGGTGAAGTGGGGGAGAGGAAAACGAGAGACAAATGGCAAACAAAGTAAATGCAAGAGATGAGTTTGCGACACCTACTTGGATGAGTTCTTGACTTGATCTTCCTCCCCGGAAACGGTGCCAGAAATTCTTCTGCTATCCCACAGACAACAGCGCCAGAAGTTGACACGTTGACAGAGGCTGGGCTTGCATTGGTTCTTCGCTTGAAGAGGAAAGGGTGATGCAGCACAGGAGCAGTAAGTATTTCCCTTAGTTTGAGAACAAAGGTATCAATCCAGAAGGAGGATCTCGTCAAGTCCAGAGTACCTGCGCAGACACAAAAAAGCTTGCACCCAACGCTTCAAAGGGGTTGTCAATCCCTTCAAGATTGTTTGCAAAGTGAGATCTGAAGGCGGAAAGTGCAATGAAGTAAAAAGTGTAAGGCTGAAAATATGGTGTGGAGTAGACCCTGGGGGCCATAGTGTTCACCAGAGGCTTCTCTCAAAATAGCAACTATTACGGTGGGTGAACAAATTACTGTCGAGCAGTTGATAGAACCGCGCAAAGTCATGATGATATCTAAGGCAATGATCATGCATATAGGCATCACATCCGAGACAAGTAGACCGATACTTTCTGCATCTACTACTATTACTCCACACATCGACCGCTATCCAGCATGCATCTAGTGTATTGAGTTCATGACGAACAGAGTAACGCTTTAAGCAAGATGACATGAAGTAGAGGGATAATCTCAAACCAATGATGAAAACCCCATCTTTTTACCCTTGATGGCAACAACACGATGTGTGCCTCGCTACCCCTTCTGTCACTGGGTGAGGTCACCGCACAGTATGAACCCAAAACCAAGCGCTTCTCCGATTGCAAGAATCATAGATCTAGTTGGCCAAACAAAACCCACAACTCGAAGAGAATTACAAGGATATGAAATCATGCATAAGAGAGATCAGAAGAAACTAAAATAAGATTCATAGATAATCTGATCATAAATCCACAATTCATCGGATCTCGACAAACACACCGCAAAAGAAGATTACATCGGATAGATCTCCATGAAGATCATGGAGAACTTTGTATTGAAGATTCAAGAGAGAGAAGAAGCCATCTAGCTACTAGCTATGGACCCGTAGGTCTATGGTGAACTACTCACGCATCATCGGAGAGGTCATGGTGTTGATGAAGAATCCCTCCGTGTCTGAATCCCCCCTCCGGCAGGGCACCAGGACGTGCCCCAGATGGGATCTTGCGGAGGCAGAAGCTTGCGGCGGCGGAAAAGCGATTGCGATGATCTCGTGATTATTTCTGGAATTTATGGGATTATATAGGCGAAAGACCTAGGTCAGGGGACCTCCAGGGGGCCCACAAGCCTGGATGGCGCGACCCCCTGGCCACGGGGTGGGGGCTTGTGGGGCCCCTGGGGCTCCCCTGCCTTGGCTCCCAAGTTCCCCGATCTTCTTCCGTTCCAAAAAAAAATCTTTTCGGGAATTTTCTTCCGTTTGGACTCCGTTTCAAAATCTCCTCTGAAAGGGGTCAAAAACATGGAAAAAACAGGAACTGGCACTTGGCACTTAGTTAATAAGTTAGTCCCAAAAAATATATAAAAGGCATGCAAAACATCCAAAGTTTGACAAGATAAAAGCATGAAACCGTCAAAAATTATAGATACGTTGGAGACGTATCAACCTTCCCCAAGCTTGTGGGAGACTGTCTTCTTCAGCTTGAGCAAAGTTGTATATTTCCTGCAAGGCAACTTGCTTCTTATGGGCAGGGAAATATTTTTCAGAGAAGTAGTAGACCATATCCTAGGGGCTACGCACACAACGAGGAGCAAGAGAAGTGAACCAGGTCTTAGCATCATCCTTTAGCGAGAAAGGAAACACCTTGAGGATATAGTAGTGGCGAATCTTTTCCTCACTAGTGAATAGGGTGGCTATATCGTGCAGTTTGGTAAGATGGGCTACAACCGTTTCAGACTCATAACCGTGAAAAGGATCAGATTCGACCAAAGTGATTAACTCAGGGTCCACAGAGAACTCATAATCCTTATCGGTCACAAAGATAGGCGAAGTAGCAAACTTCGGGTCGTATTTCATCCTAGCGTTCAGAGATTTTTCTTTCCACTTGCGCAGTAATTTCTCAACATTATAGCTATCCTTACACACAAGAAAGTCCTCAGCTATCTCTCCCTCCATAACATAACGCGTATCAGGCATATCAGGCAATTCATGCATAGGAGAGCTAGTTCTTGCAGGCAAAATAGCAGGTTCTATTTCAATGGCATCAACGGTTTCAGAAGTATCATCACATCTAGCAGCAACTCTAGCAATTTGTGCATCAAGGAATGCACCTACTGGCAAAGCAGTATCAAGCATAGCATCATCAGGCATATTATCAAGCATAGCATCATCAGGCATAGTATCAAGCATACCATCATCAGGCATAGTATCAAGCATAGCATCATCAGGCATAGTATCAAGCATAGCATCATCATAATGTTGGAAATATGCCCTAGAGGCAATAATAAATTAGTTATTATTATATTTCTTAGTTCATGATAATCGTTTATTATCCATGCTATAATTGTATTGATTGGAAACGCAATACTTGTGTGGATACATAGACAAAAGACTGTCCCTAGTAAGCCTCTAGTTGACTAGCTCGTTGATCAAAGATGGCCATAGGCAAGTGTTGTCACTTGATAACGGGATCACATCATTAGGAGAATCATGTGATGGACTAGACCCAAACTAATAGACTTAGCATGTTGATCGTGTCATTTTGTTGCTACTGTTTTCTGCGTGTCAAGTATTTGTTCCTATGACCATGAGATCATATAACTCACGGACACCGGAGGAATGCTTTTTGTGTATCAAACGTCGCAACGTAACTGGGTGACAATAAAGATGCTCTACAGGTATCTCCGAAGGTGTTCGCTGAGTTAGTATGGATCGAGACTGGGATTTGTCACTCCGTGTGACGGAGAGGTATCTCGGGGCCCACTCGGTAATACAACATCACACACAAGCCTTGCAAGCAATGTGACTTAGTGTAAGTTACGGGATCTTGTATTACGGAACGAGTAAAGAGACTTGTCGGTAAACGAGATTGAAATAGGTATGCGGATACTGACGATCGAATCTCGGGCAAGTAACATACCGAAGGACAAAGGGAATGACATACGGGATTATATGAATCCTTGGCACTGAGGTTAAAACGATAAGATCTTCGTAGAATATGTAGGATCCAATATGGGCATCCAGGTCCCGCTATTGGATATTGACCGAGGAGTCTCTCGGGTCATGTCTACATAGTTCTCGAACCCGCAGGGTCTGCACACTTAAGGTTCGACGTTGTTTTATGCGTATTTGAGTTATATGGTTGGTTACCGAATGTTGTTCGGAGTCCCGGATGAGATCACGGACGTCACGAGGGTTTCCGGAATAGTCCGGAAATGAAGATTGATATATAGGATGACCTCATTTGATTACCGGAAGGTTTTCGGAGTTACCGGGAATGTACCGGGAATGACGAATGGGTTCCAGGAGTTCACCGGGCGGGGGGGCAACCCACCCCGGGGAAGCCCATAGGCCATAAGGGTGGCGCACCAGCCCTTAGTGGGCTGGTGGGACAGCCCAAAAGGTCCCTATGCGCGACACAAAGAAAAATCAAAGAGAAAGAAAAAAAAGAGGGAGGTGGGAAGGAAGGGAAGGACTCCCACCCACCAAACCAAGTCCAGCTCGGTTTGGGGGGGGGAGCCTTCCCCCCTTGGACTCGGCCGACCCCCTTGGGGCTCCTTGAGCCCCAAGGCAAGGTCCCCTCCCTCCCACCTATATATACGGAGGTATTGGGGCTGATTTGAGACGACTTTTCCACGGCAGCCCGACCACATACCTCCACGGTTTTTCCTCTAGATCGCGTTTCTGCGGAGCTCGGGCGGAGCCCTGCTGAGACAAGGTCATCACCAACCTCCGGAGCGCCGTCACGCTGCCGGAGAACTCTTCTACCTCTCCGTCTCTCTTGCTGGATCAAGAAGGCCGAGATCATCATCGAGCTGTACGTGTGCTGAACGCGGAGGTGCCGTCCGTTCGGTACTAGATCGTGGGACTGATCGCGGGATTGTTCGCGGGGCGGATCGAGGGATGTGAGGACGTTCCACTACATCAACCGCGTTCACTAACGCTTCTGCTGTACGATCTACAAGGGTACGTAGATCACTCATCCCCTCTCGTAGATGGACATCACCATGATAGGTCTTCGTGCGCGTAGGAAATTTTTTGTTTCCCATGCGACGTTCCCCAACAGTGGTATCGGAGCTAGGTTCATGCATAGATGTCTTCTCGAGTAGAACACAAAAGTTTTTGTGGGCGGTGATGTGCGTTTTGCTGCCCTCCTTAGTCTTTTCTTGATTCCGCGGTATTGTTGGATCGAAGCGGCTCGGACCGACATTACTCGTACGCTTACGAGAGACTGGTTTCATCGCTACGAGTAACTCAGTTGCTCAAAGATGAGTGGCGGGTGTCAGTTTCTCCAACTTTAGTTGAATCGGAATTGACCGAGGAGGTCCTTGGATGAGGTTAAATAGCAACTCATATATCTCCGTTGTGGTGTTTGCGTAAGTAAGATGCGATCCTACTAGATACCCATGGTCACCACGTAAAACTTGCAACAACAAAATTAGAGGACGTCTAACTTGTTTTTGCAGGGTATGCTTGTGATGTGATATGGCCAACGATGTGATGTGATATATTGGATGTATGAGATGATCATGTTGTAATAGTTAATATCGACTTGCACGTCGATGGTACGGCAACCGGCAGGAGCCATAGGGTTGTCTTTATAACTAACGTTTGTGCTTGCAGATGCGTTTACTATTTTTCTAGGATGTAGCTTTAGTAGTAATAGCATGAGTAGCACGACAACCCCGATGGCAACACGTTGATGGAGATAATGATGATGGATATCATGGTGTGATGCCGGTGACAAGAAGATCGTGCCGGTGCTTTGGTGATGGAGATCAAGAAGCACGTGATGATGGCCATATCATGTCACTTATGAATATCATGTGATGTTAATCCTTTTATGCACCTTATTTTGCTTAGAACGACGGTAGCATTATGAGGTGATCTCTCACTAAAATTTCAAGACGAAATTGTGTTCTCCCCGACTGTGCACCGTTGCTACAGTTCGTCGTTTCGAGACACCACGTGATGATCGGGTGTGATAGACTCAACGTTCACATACAACGGGTGCAAAACAGTTGCGCACGCGGAACACTCGGGTTAAGCTTGACGAGCCTAGCATGTGCAGACATGGCCTCGGAACACATGAGACCGAAAGGTCGAGCATGAATCGTATAGTTGATATGATTAGCATAGAGATGCTTACCACTAAAACTATTCTCGACTCACGTGATGATCGGACTTGAGATAGTGGATTTGGATCATGTACCACTCAAATGACTAGAGAGATATACTTTCTGAGTGGGAGTTCTTAAGTAATATGATTAATTGAACTAATTTTCATGAACATAGTCTAATGGTCTTTGCGAATTACGATGTAGCTTGCGCTATAGCTCTACTGTTTTTATATGTTCCTAGAGAAAATTTAGTTGAAAATTGATAGTAGCAAACTTTGCAAACTGAGTCTGTAAAACCGAGGATTGTCCTCGTTGCTACGCAGAAGGCTTATGTCCTTAATGCACCACTCGGTGTGCTGCACTTCGAGTGTCGTCTGTGAATGCTATGAACATCCGACATACACATTTCTGATGACTACACGATAGTTCAGTGCAAAATACTTAATGGCTTAGAAGCAAGGCGCCGAAAACGTTGTAAAACGTCACGGAACATAAGTGATGTTCTAAAGAGATGAAATTGTGATTTCATGCTTGTGCCCTTGTTAAGAGGTACGAGACCTCCAACAAGATTCTTTGTCCACAAAGTAAAGGAGAAAAGCTCAATCGTTGAGCGTGTGCTCAGATTGTCTGAGTACGACAATCACTTGAATCAAGTGGGAGTTAATCTTCCAGATGAGATAGTGATGGTTCTCCAAAGTCACTGCCACCAAGCTGTGAGAGCTTCGTGATGAACTATAACATATCAAGGATAGATACAATGATCCTTGAGTGATTCGCGATGTTTGACACTGCGAAAGTAGAAATCAAGAAGGAGCGTCAATAGTTGATGGTTTGTAAAACCACTAAGTTTCAAGAAAGGCAAGGGCTAGAAGGGATACTTCGTGAAACGGCAAAACAGTTGTTGCACTAATGAAGAGACCCAAGATTAAACCCAAACCCGAGACTAAGTGCTTCTGTAATGAGGGGAACAGTCACTGAGGCGGAGCAACTCTAGATACTTGGTAGATAAGAAGGCTGGCGAAAGTCGAAAGAAGTGTATTTGATATACATGATGTTGATGTGTACTTTACTAGTACTCCTAGTAGCATGAGGGTATTGGATACCGGTTCGGTTGCTAAGTGATTAGTAACACGAAATGAAAGCTACGGCATAAACGGAGACTAGCTAAAGGCGTGGTGACGATACGTGTTGGAAGTGTTTCCAAGGTTGATATGATCAAACGTCGCACGCTCCCTCTACCATCGGGATTGGTGTTAAACCTAAATAATTGTTATTTGGTGCTTGCGTTAAGCATGAACATGATTGGATCGTGTTTATTGCAATACGATTATTCATTTAAGGAGAATAATGGTTACTCTATTTTCTTGAATACTCACCTTCAATGGTTTATTGAATCTCGATCGTAGTGTTACACATGTTCATGATATTGGTGCCAAAAGATACGAGTTAATGATGATAGTACCACTTACTTGTGGCACTGCCGCTTGAGTCATGTTAGTATAAATTGCATGAAGAGGCTCCATGCTGATGGATCTTTGTACTCACCTGATTTCGAATCACTAGTGACATGCAAATCATACCACATGAGCAAGGCCTTGTTTTCATTGAGATGAAATAAGATAGTAACTTGTTGGAAGTGATACATTTTGATGTATGCAGTCCAATGGGTGCTGAGGCACGTAGTGGATATCATTATGTTCTTACTTCACTGACCATTTGAGTAGATACAGGAGTATTTACTTAATGAATCACAAGTCTGAAATGTTGAAAAGTTCAATTCCGTTTCAGAGTGAAGTTCGTCGTAACAAGAGGATAAACTGTCTACGATATGATCATGGAAATGAATATCTGAGTTACGAGTTTTGGTACGCAGTTAAGACAATGTGGAAATTGTTTCGCAGTTCATGCCACCTGGAACATCATAGTGTGATGATGTGTCTGAACGTCATAGCCACGCACTATTTGGTATGGTGCATACTATGATATCTCTTATCGAATTACCACTATCATTTATGGGTTATGCATTAGAGACAACCGCACTCACTTTAAATAGGGCACCGCGTATTTCCGTTGAGATGACACAGTATAGACTGAGGTTTAGAGAAATCTAAACTGTCGTTTCTTGAAAGTTTGGGGCTTCGACACTTATGTGAAAAAGTTTCAGTCTGATAAGCTCGAACCCAAAGCGGATAAATGCATCTTCATAGGATATCCAAAACAGTTGGGTACATCTCCTATCTCAGATCCGAAAGCAAAGTGTTTGTTTCTAGAAACGGATCCTTTCTCGAGGAAAGGTTTCTCTCAAAAGAATTGAGTGGGAGGGTAGTAGAACTTGATGAGGTTATTGAACCATCACTTCAACCAGTGTGTAGCAGGGCGCAGGAAGTTGTTCCTGTGGCGCCTACACCAATTGAAGTGGAAGCTGATGATGGTGATCATCAAGCATCGGATCAAGTTACTACAAGCCTCGTAGGTTGACAAGGTCGCATACTACTACAGAGTGGTACGGTAACCCTGTCTTGGAGGTCATGTTGTTGAGCAACAGTGAACCTACGAGTTATGGAGAAAGCGATGGTGGGCCCAGATTCCGACAAATGGCTGGAAGCCATGAAATCCGAGAGAGGATCCATGTATGAAAACAAAGTGTAGACTTTGAAAGAACTACTTGATGGTCATAAGACTATTGAGTAAAGATGGATCTTTAAAAGAAGACAGACGATGATGGTGATAAGTCACTATTAAGAAAAGCTCGACTTGTCGCAAAGATGTTTTCGACAAGATCAAACAGTTGACTATGATGAGACTTTCTCACTCGTAGCGATGCTAAAGGTCTATTAGAATTATGTTAGTTGTTGATGCATTATTTATGAAATATTGCACGTAGGATGTCAAAACATTGTTTTCTCGATGGTTTCCTAGAGCAAACATTGTATGTGATACAACCAGAAGGTTTTGTCGATCCTAAAGATACTAGCAAGTATGCGAGCTCCAGTGATCCTTCAATGGACTGGTGCAAGCATCTCGGAGTTGGAGTATACACTTTGATGAGATGATCAAAGATTTTTGGTTTGTACAAGGTTTATGAGAAACTTGTATTTCCAAAGAAGTGAGTGGGAGCACTATAGAATTTCTGATAAGTATATGTGGTTGACATATTGTGGATCAGAAGTAATGTAGAATTTCTGTAAAACATACAAGGTTGTTTGAAAGGAGTTTTTCAAAGGAATACCTGGATTGAGCTACTTGAACGTTGAGCATCAAAGATCTATGGAGATAGATTGAAAGCGCTTAATGGAAGTTTCAACAAGATGCGTGCCTTGACAAGTTTTTGAAGGAGTTCAAAATAGATCAGCAAAGAAAGAGTTCTTGGTTGCGTTGTGAGGTGTGAATTTGAGTAAGACTCAAAACCCGACCCCGGCAGAATAAAGAGAATAGACGAAGGTTGTCTTCTATGCCTTAGCCGTAGAATCTAAAGTATGCCATGCTGTGTACCGCACCTGATGTGTGCCTTGACTCAAAGTATGTTGAGAGGTACAGAGAGTGATCCATGATTGAATCACTAGCAGCGGTCAAAATTTATCCTTAGTAACTAATGGACTAAGGAATTTTTCTCGATTATGGAGGTGGTTAAAGAGTTCGTCGTAAAGGGTTACGTCGATGCAAGCTTTGACACTGATCCGAATAACTATGAGTAGTGAAACGGATTCGTATAGTAGAGTAGATATTTGGAGCATTTCCGAATAGCACGTAGTAGCAGCATGTATAAGATGACATAAATATTTGTAAAGAACGCACGGATCTAAAAGTTTCAGAACCGTTGACTAAAACCTCTCTCACGAGCAAGATGTGATCAGACCCCATAACTATATGGGTGTTGGATTCGTTGGAATCACATGGTGATGTGAACTAGATTATTGACTCTAGTGCAAGTGGGAGACTGTTGGAAATATGCCCTAGAGGCAATAATAAATTAGTTATTATTATATTTCTTAGTTCATGATAATCGTTTATTATCCATGCTATAATTGTATTGACTGTAAACACAATACTTGTGTGGATACATAGACAAAACAATGTCCCTAGTAAGCCTCTAGTTGACTAGCTCGTTGATCAAAGATGGTCAAGGTTTCCTGGCCATAGGCAAGTGTTGTCACTTGATAACGGGATCACATCATTAGGAGAATCATGTGATGGACTAGACCCAAACTAATAGACGTAGCATGTTGATCGTGTCATTTTGTTGCTACTGTTTTCTGCGTGTCAAGTATTTGTTCCTATGACCATGAGATCATATAACTCACGGACACCGGAGGAATGCTTTGTGTGTATCAAACATCGCAACGTAACTGGGTGACTATAAAGATGCTCTACAGGTATCTCCGAAGGTGTTCGTTGAGTTAGTATGGATCGAGACTGGGATTTGTCACTCCGTGTGACGGAGAGGTATCTCGGGGCCCACTCGGTAATACAACATCACACACAAGCCTTGCAAGCAATGTGACTTAGTGTAAGTTACGGGATCTTGTATTACGGAACGAGTAAAGAGACTTGTCGGTAAACGAGATTGAAATAGGTATGCGGATACTGACGATCGAATCTCGGGCAAGTAACATACCGAAGGACAAAGGGAATGACATACGGGATTATATGAATCCTTGGCACTGAGGTTCAAACGATAAGATCTTCGTAGAATATGTAGGATCCAATATGGGCATCCAGGTCCCGCTATTGGATATTGACCGAGGAGTCTCTCGGGTCATGTCTACATAGTTCTCGAACCCGCAGGGTCTGCACACTTAAGGTTCGACGTTGTTTTATGCGTATTTGAGTTATATGGTTGGTTACCGAATGTTGCTCGGAGTCCCGGATGAGATCACGGACGTCATGAGGGTTTCCGGAATAGTCCGGAAACGAAGATTGATATATAGGATGACCTCATTTGATTACTGGAAGGTTTTCGGAGTTACCGGGAATGTACCGGGAATGACGAATGGGTTCCGGGAGTTCACCGGGGGGGGGGGGGGGGCAACCCACCCCGGGGAAGCCCATAGGCCAGAAGGGTGGTGCACCAGCCCTTAGTGGGCTGGTGGGACAGCCCAAAAGGGCCCTATGCGCCACACAAAGAAAAATCAAAGAGAAAGAAAAAAAAGAGGGAGGTGGGAAGGAAGGGAAGGACTCCCACCCACCAAACCAAGTCCAACTCGGTTTGGGGGGGGGAGCCTTCCCCCCTTGGACTCGGCCGACCCCCTTGGGGCTCCTTGAGCCCCAAGGCAAGGTCCCCTCCCTCCCACCTATATATATGGAGGTATTGGGGCTGATTTGAGACGACTTTTCCACGGCAGCCCGACCACATACCTCCACGGTTTTTCCTCTAGATCGCGTTTCTGCGGAGCTCGGGCGGAGCCCTGCTGAGACAAGGTCATCACCAACCTCCGGAGCGCCGTCACGCTGCCGGAGAACTCTTCTACCTCTCCGTCTCTCTTGCTGGATCAAGAAGGCCGAGATCATCGTCGAGCTGTACGTGTGCTGAACGCGGAGGTGCCGTCCGTTCGGTACTAGATCGTGGGACTGATCACGGGATTGTTCACGGGGCGGATCGAGGGACGTGAGGACGTTCCACTACATCAACCGCGTTCACTAACGCTTCTGCTGTACGATCTACAAGGGTACGTAGATCACTCATCCCCTCTCGTAGATGGACATCACCATGATAGGTCTTCGTGCGCGTAGGAAATTTTTTGTTTCCCATGCGATGTTCCCCAACACATAAGCATCATGGGTAGCAGAAGTAGCATCATCAAGCACAGGCGACATATCAAGATTTTAGCAGGAGGTGATGTCGCAAACTTACTCATAACTGAAGGTGAATCAAGTGCAGAGCTAGATGGCAGTTCCTTACCTGTCCTCGTAGTTGAGGGCAAGACTTTAGTTCTTGGATCTATCAGATTCCTCATAGTGATCAGCAGACGTAAATCCCAAGTGACTCAGAGAATATAAATGTGCCTCCCCGGCAACGGCGCCAGAAAATAGTCTTGATAACCCACAAGTGTAGGGGATCGCAATAGTTTTCGAGGGTAGAGTATTCAACCCTAATTTATTGATTCGACACAAGGGGAAGCGAAAGAATATTCTCAAGTATTAGCAGCTGAGTTGTCAATTCAACCACACCTGAAAGATTAGTGTCTGCAAGCAAAGTATCAGTAGCAAAGTGGTATGATAGCAACGGTGTCAGAAAAAGGTCTGTTGACGGCAGACTATTCCTACTTGTTGTATCAATGGCGCCTAGAAAAGTCTTGCAACAGGTAACAACAAAGTAGCAAGTGACAACAGTAGCAAGGAACAACAATAGTGACAGCAGTAGCAAGTAACAGCAGTAACCAGTAGCAGCAGAGTAACAATAGTAGCAACAATAGTAGCGACAAAGTAACGTAGCAAGGACCAGTAGTATAAGACTCGTAGGCATTGGATCGGTGATGGATGATTATGCCGGATGTGATTCATCATGTAACAGCTATAACACGGAGAGATAAGTAACTAGCTCCCGTTCGTCAATCTAATGTAGGCATGTATTCCGTATGTAGTCATACGTGCTTAGGGAAAAGAACATGCATGACATCTATTGTCCATCCCTCCCGTGGCAGCGGGGTCCTAATGGAAACTACGGGATATTAAGGTTCTCCTTTTAATAAAGAACCGGACCAACGCATTAACACTTGGTGAATACATGAACTCCTCATACTATGGTCATCTCCGGGAGTGGTTCCGGCTATTGTCACTCCGGGGTTGCTGGGTCATAACACATAGTAGGTGACTACAACTTGCAAGATAGGATCTAAAACACACATATATTGGCGACAACATAATACGTTCAGATCTGAAATCATGGCACTCGGGCCCTAGTGACAAGCATTAAGCATGGCAAAGTAGTAGCAACATCAATCTCGGAACATAGTGGATACTAGGGATCAATCCCCGTCAAAACTAACTCGATTACATGATAGATCTCATCCAACTCATCACCGTCGAGCAAGCCTATGATGAGATTACTCACGGACGATGAAGAGCATCATGGAATTGGCGATGGAGGAAGGTTGATGATGACCATGGCGACTATTTCCCCTCTCCGGAGCCCAGAACGGACTCCAGGTCCGCCCTCCAGATGAAGAACAGGGGGTGGTGGCGCCTCCGTATTGTAAAACGTGATGAATCCTTCTCTGTAATTTTTTCCGGGCGAAACGGAATATATAGAGCTGAGTTTGGAGGCGGTGGCGCCACGTGGGCCCCACAAGCCTGGTTGGTGCGGCCTGGGGGGTGGCCGCGCCCCCTGGTCTTGTGGCCCACTGGCTCACCCCTTCCGGTGGATCTTTGCGCAGATATTTTTCATTAATTCACTAAAAATTCTTCGTAAATTTTTTAGGACATTCCGAAAACTTTTATTTCTGCACAAAAACAACACCATGGCAATTCTGCTGAAAACAGCGTTAGTCCAGGTTAGTTCCATTCAAATCATGCAAATTAGAGTCCAAAACAAGGGCAAAAGAGTTTGGAGAAGTAGATACGACGGAGACATATCAATGAACGACTATGCCATGCGTCTTACTACTTTGGTGGGAGAGATCTGCGCGCTTGGTGCCAAGCTCGATGAGACTGAGATTGTGGAGAAATTTTTCAGTTCAGTGACTGATAAATTTACGTACATCATCGACACGCTTGAGCAGCTTTATGACATCGACGACATGACCATAACGGAGGCGATCGGACGCTTGCGTACATGGGAAGAGAATGCTCGTGGCTGTCAGAAAGGCAACGGAGGAGTTAGTGACCAACTCATGTACTCGCGCGTAGATTGGGAGTCCCCAAGTAGCAAAGGAAGGCGTGATGGAAACGAAGGCTCAAGCAACGGAACACACGGCGGACAAACCGGAGAAGGCAAAGGAAAAGGCAAGCCACAAGGTCGTGGTAAGGCAGACCGATCTAAAGGGCGGAAGCAACACAACTTGGATATGTCCGAGGGCAAGTGCTATAACTGCAACGAGATGGGTCACTTTGCAAAGGATTGTCCGGAGCCTGACTAGCGGGAGATCAAGGAAAATTTGGCAAAGCAGGAAGACGAAGGTCCAGGTCTTCTGATGGCCGAAGTTTGTGATCTCGGTGAAACGGTGGTTGTGAAACCAAGCCAGAAGGTGCTACTTCATGAGAAGAATGTGACACCTAAGTTATCCGGGGATCACAATGTGTCGTGGTATCTCAACACGGGTGCCAGTAACCACATGACGGGATGCAAGGAGAAATTTCTCGAGCTGGAATATGATGTTGAAGGCTCGGTAAAGTTTGGTAATGGTTCAAATGTGGAGATTTGTGGGCAAGGATCTGTCCTCTTCGAGGGTCTCACAGGCGAACATCGCATACTCACCGGAGTGTACTACATCCCACGGCTTCGCAACAACATCATCTCTATTGGGAAGCTTGACGAGAATGAATGCAAGGTGGGTATCGAGAACGGAGTGATGACGATCTTCGACAACCTCCGAAACGTGCTAGCTCGTGTTACTCGCACATGGAACAAGCTCTATATCCTCAACCTTGATCAATCTCAACCGAAGTGTTGGCTCGCCAAGAGTGACGATGATTCGTGGTTATGGCATGCTAGATTTGGACATGTTAACTTCTACGCCTTGAAGAAGATGTCAAAGATGGAGATGGTATCCGGGATGCCAGTTATCGACCATGTTGATCGAGTATGTGACAGGTGCTTGGTTGGAAAACAACACCGTAGGCCGTTCCTTGCTCAGTCTACCTATTGTGCAAGTGATGCACTCGAGCTGCTCCATGGTGATCTATGTGGCCCTATCACCCCGACAACTCACGAAGGAAAGAAGTACTTCTTCCTTGTGGTAGATGACTACTCGAGATATATGTGGGTCGTTCTCCTACGATCTAAAGATGAGGCGTTTGAAGCGTTCAAGAAGCTAAAGGTGCAACGGAGATGGAACACAAGTTGAAGGTTCGCGCTCTACGGACAGATCGCGGCGGAGAGTTTACGTCGAACGAGTTCAACGACTACTGCGAGAAGATTGGCATAAAAAGGTTCCTCACGGCACCTTATACGCCACAACATAACGGGGTCGTTGAAAGGCACAATCGAACCGTCGTTGACATGGCAAGGAGTTTACTCAAGAGCAAGAATCTACACGGGACCTTTTGGGGAGAAACTGTCTCGACGACAATCTATCTTCTCAACCGGGCTCCAACGAAGGCGGTGATCGGCAAGACTCCGTATGAAGCAATTTACGGACGTAAGCCGAATGTGTCTCATCTACGAACGTTCGGGTGCGTGGCACATGTGAAGACGGCGGAGCCGCACCTCTCAAAGCTTGCAATCGTAGCACCAAGATGGTGTTCATCGGATACGATAGGAGTTCTGGCACCAAGGCATACCGCTTCTATGATCCACAAACCAAGCGTCTACGGATTTCACGCGACGTCGTGTTTGAAGAAAACCAAGCGTGGAATTGGAGCACCGCGGCCGACGATGGTCCAAACAGTAATATATTCACGGTTGAATTTCCAACTGATGATGATGCAGGGGAGGATGTCCAGGTGGTTGGTAAGACGCCCAGCCAAGGTGACCACAATGGTAGCGATCAACATGGTGCCGACACCGACGACGACGTGCATAGGTCGCAAGGAGATAGCGACAATGAAGCGCACGATACAGGTGGAGATCTCGACGACAACATCGACAACGAGGCAAGTGACGACGACAATCAAGATGATGGTCATCATCACGACGACTACGCCGACGATGCGGATGTCGATGACACGCTCGGGACTCAGCCATCTTCCTTAAGTGCATCAACATCGACACAATTTGTGTCACCTCCTTCGCAAGCTACAACGGACTCCTAAGGACCTCGTCGCTACAAGACGCTCAACAAAGTCTACAAATACACAAAGCCAGTTACGCTCGAGTACTCCGGACTATGTCTGTTCGGAGTTGAGGAGCCGGCGAACTTCATAGAGGCGAGCAAAAGCCGTAGTTGGACGCACGCCATGGAGGAGGAGATGAAGGCGATTGAGAGCAATGGCACGTGGACTTTGGTAACCCTACCTCCTAACCAAAAGGAGATAAGTTTGAAGTGGGTTTACAAGCTCAAGAAGGACACGGAGGGTGCCATTGTGAAGTACAAGGCAAGACTCGTTGCAAAGGGCTACGTACAACGTCAAGGAGTTGACTATGATGAGGTGTTTGCACCAGTTGCTCGACTCGAGACAGTGAGAGTGCTCCTAGCTTTGGCAGCACAAGAGGATTAGAAGGTTCATCATATAGATGTTAAATCCGCTTTCCTCAACGTCGATCTCATAGAAGAATTGTACGTAGAACAACCCCTCAGCTACGAGAAGAAAGAGGAACAAGCGGAAGTTGACAAGCTCAAGAAGGCACTTTACGGGCTGATGCAAGCGCCAAGAGCTTGGAATTCAAAGTTAGACCAAAATATGGTCACGCTCAGGTTCAAAAGATGTGCCCTCGATGATCCGAAGGACAGTCTATAAAGCACTGAAGAAGAGGTGAAGATTGAAGACACGACCAAAAAGGAGTGTTGTCATCGTGCTACGGACGAGCCGACGACAATAAAGACGGTCCATAAAACGCTGCAAGGGATGGCAAATGCCATGCCGATGATAAAAGTTATGAGAAGCAGCAATCGTGTTTGGGACCGAGGTCGGAAGTAAGGACATCGTGATTAGGGGATGAATGTGAGTTAATCACGTTGCCTTGTACACATAGGATTAGAAAAGAAAGTCAAACCGAGTCCTAGTAGTATTAGGATACCTAGTCCTAGTCTATTTTCATAGTCCCTTGTGGATGTGTATAAAAAGCACCCTAGGGGTGGTACTTGTAACACCAGAAAAACGAAAAGCAATACAAAGTTTGACAGGCTCGACACGAGCCTCTGGCCATACATCGATTCGTGCCTTCGTGTTCGTTCCGCCGAAATCGTGTCGTGTCGATCGTAACCGGTTGAAGAAACGATCCGGCGCGCACACACACGTACGTGGCTGGATATCCATCTAGCTACCTGCTTGCTAGCCTGTTAGCCTTGCATGTAAGTATGTGTGCTGCTGTTCTCGTCTTTTGATCGACGGATTAAAAGCCAACATTCATTTCCTTTGTCTAGCTTGTGCTTGGAAGTATGTCATGTTGCGGTCACCATCGCGGAGCTAAGGAACACGAGATCGCTGCCGCATCTAGATTTCCTCGAGACGAAGAGCTTCGCGGAGCTGTTTCGTCATGTTTATCTCTTCATCTGTTGGTCCCCGACCCACTGATTGCATGCATAGTCTGCCCAAACGTTTCTGAAGCTTGCGGACTGTTCTTGACAAACTACCAAACTTCTTGCCTCCCCAAGGAGTGAGTTGGCGTTGTAGAGCTCTCAAGGAGTCCACAATGCCTTGTAGGCCCGGACCGTGATCTTGAGCATGCCATGTTTCATCAATTAGTTGACCATAGTCTGGGTGTGTGACTGCCAAACATTTTCATAACGAAATTGCTTGGGGCCGGGCGAGCGTTGTGAGAAAGCGTGGTTTTGAAATTCTGCAACAACAAAACAGTGGTCTGATTCCAACGCACACACATGCCGAACACGAATATGTTCAAACCGTTGTCTGAACTCTTCATTAGCGAGAGCTCGATCAAGTCGAGCCTTCACGTTTGCATCCCCGGATTGTCGGTTGTACCATGTATAAGCAACACTGGACCAACCTACATCTTGGAGAGCATGTTAGACACGTTGTACACACATAAGATGTAACACTTAGTTTAGGTTGATCCACTCTTTTAGGATCCCATCATCATGGCCCGCGTGCCTCTTTTCTCGGACTAGTAGTGGGCTCTCCTAGTATATATACTTTGTACATTGTAACATATCAAAGCAAGGCAAATAGATCAATCTTCCAACTTGGTATCAACTGCTCCAGGTACACAATGGCCGGCTCCTCCGCCTCCCCCGATGCCCTCACCGCCGCTGCCTCGCCATCCTCCCTCTCCACCAGCGTCTTCGGTGCGGGCGCCACACCGGCATCCTCCGCGGCGACCTCCCCGGCCTCCTTCGGCACCACCGCCGCCTCCTCCGGATCTCAGTTTGCCCCACTCTCTTTCTCTTCCCCCCCAACAACCCCCATCGTCTCGCCGGCGGCCACCTCTCGCCACCCCATCTTCAATGATCATATCACGAACCACATCAAGTTTCTTCTTGATCCCGCCGCCTACAATTACCACAAGTGGAAGTCTTTCTTCCTCATGGTACTCCTCGGATACAGGGTCTCCTTCCTCCTCGAGCAACCTCTCCCACCCAACGCCAACCCCACCTCCTCGAGCTCGATGCCCATGTGGCTCTCTGGATCTATGCCACCCTCGCCGATCCTCTTGTCGATCACGTCGTCGGTGCCACCTCCACATACACCCTTTGGAAGAAGATCACCGACTTCTTCTTGACCAACCGCGCTGCCCGCTTCATGCTGCTCAATCGCCAGTACCGCAACCTTAAACAAGGTGATCTCTCCGTCACGGAGTATGCCCGTCGCATGAAGCTCCTCACCGACGGCCTCGCCGACATCGACCACACCGTCACCGAGGTTGATCTCACCACCCGGTTCCTCCACGGGCTTGACAAACGCCTTGACACGATTCGCGTCGTTCTCGGTGATCCGGCGTCCTCTCTGCCGTTCGACACCGTCCTCTCGCGTGTTGTTCTGGCCGAGGAGTCCATGGAACAACGGGCGGCCGACGAGAGCGCCTCCGCATTCGCTCTTCGTGGAGGCGGCTCCTCCACGGGTACCGGCTCATCCAGCGGCGGCTCTCGACCTCAACCCGACCGTGGTGACCACGCCGGCTCCGATCGATCGAACGGGCCACCACATCCTCCCCACCCCTCGCCTGGCCGCGGCCGTGGCGATCGCCCTGACGGTGGTGACCGTGGGCGTGGCCGCGGGCGCGGGAGTGGCTGACACGACTCCAGTGGCCGCGGTAACCAACAACAACCCAGTTCTCCCCGTTCACGGGCTATTTTGCCCCGTACGGCATGGCGCTCCCCTCTTCGCGTCCGGGCTGGGTACCACCGAACGCCGCCGGCGTCCTCGGCCCCTGCCCCAACTCCCACGCCCAGGCTTACCCCCTGTACCATCCTCCCATGTCGTCCGCTGCTCCGTTCTTCCCACCATCACCAGTGTCTTGGGATCACGTGGCCATGCTCAACGCGGCATACAGCAACGGCGGCTTCCCCTCTCAACCATCCGCCGAATGGTTTCTCGACAGTGGTGCATCATCGCATGTGACAGGCAACCAAGGTAATCTCACCAAATCTAGTTCTTCCTTAAAGCATTTACCATCTAGCATTCTTGTTGGCAATGGGTCTCACATTCCCGTCACCGCCACCGACACCACTTATCTCCCTCCCCACAACTTCCGCCTCACTGATGTTCTTGTTTCTCCTAATGTCATCACCAGCCTAATCTCTGTTCGCAAGTTCACCAAAGATAATGCTTGCTCTATTGAATTTTACCCGTGTGGTTTTCTTGTGAAGGATCTTCACACTCGGAGGGTCCTCATGATCTCCGTTAGCTACGGTGATCTCTACCCCTTCACCGGCTCGTCACCTGCTCCAACCACTACCGCGCTCATCGCCAGCTCCCCGTCGGATTTGTGGCACCGCCGTCTTGGTCACCCCGGCACCAGCACCCTCTCGTCCATTACTCGTGATTTCCTTAGTTCCTATAATAAGGCCGCAGACACTCCATGTAGTGCATGTCAGCTTGGCCGCCAACCGCGCCTACCTTTTCCTTCTTCACATAGCAAAACCTTTGCTCCGTTTGATTTAATTCATTGTGATCTATGGACTAGCCCTGTTGTAAGTTTCTCCGGATTTCAATACTACTTGGTTGTTTTGGATGATTTTACCCACTATTCCTGGACATTTCCCATGCGTAACAAGTCCGACACATCCACTATCTTACAACGCTTTTTTACTTTTGTTCATACACAATACGATGTCATTATCAAGTCTATGCAATGCGACAATGGTGGCAAATTCATCAACTCCTCCTTGCGTAGCTTCTTCTCCTCCAATGGCATAGCCTATCACTTTTCATGCCCACACACCTCTCCACAAAACGAGAAAGCTGAACACCTTATCCGCACAACAAATGACATCATTCGCACGCTACTTCTCCAAGCCCGTCTCACCCCACCATTTTGGCTTGAAGCCTTACACACCGCCACTTACCTCCTAAACCGTCGTCCCTCTCGCTCCACTATGCCACACACTCCCTATTACCTCCTTCATGGCACACAACCCCAATATGATCACCTTCGCATTTTTGGCTGCTTATGCTTCCCCAATGTCTATGCCACCATGCCTGACAAGCTCTCTCCTCGCTCTACTCGTTTGTGATTTTTGGTTACCCTTTGGTACACAAAGGATACCGCTGCTACGACTTAGAAAATTGCCGCGTCATTGTGTCCCGACACGTTGTTTTTGACGAGAATATTTTTCCCTATACACCTCCTCCTCTGGCCACACGGGAGCCACGTCCACAGAAAATCCTCATGCACAACAAACCCGCCTACCGGTCACTGTCGATCCCGTGGCTGCGCCAGGGCGACTCCAACCGCCTCCCGCGTCGGCACCTGCCTTCCCGCCTGACCCAGGGTCCACCACTACCGATCCGCACCAACCAGTAGCACCCTCTCCCTCGCCACCTCCCCGGGCCGACAGATCCGCCTCGCGGACCGTGCCCGCAACAACTAGCCCACGCGCCTCCCGTGCGGCAGAGTCGCCCGCACCGTCCGCATCGCCCACTAACCCCACTGGCACCGCATCCTCCTTGGATCACGCGCCCGCCTCCACATCCCCGACCGATTCTCCTGGCCATGCAACATCATCTTCGGCCACTGCGCCAGCTACACCGCCTGCGCCCCGTCTTCCTGCCAATGCGCTACCCGTTCCTCCTCCACATAATTCTCTCACAATGACCACCCGAGCAAAATGTGGATACTGCATGCCCAAAAGACTTTTCCTTTCGTCCACTCCCTCTACTTCCATCTCCCCGATTCCTTCCTCATACAAAACAGCCCTCAAAGACCCCAATTGGAAACAAGCTATGCTTGATGAGTACTATGCTTTAATGAACAACTTCACTTGGTCTTTGGTGCCTAAACCTGCAGGTGTCAATGTCGTCACAGGGAAATGGATCTATTGTCACAAGTTCAACACTGATGGCACATTGGCCTGGTATAAGGCTTGGTGGGTTGTCCGTGGTTTCACACAGCAGGAGGGCGTCGATTATGGTGACACATTCAGTCCAGTGGTCAGGCCAACCACCATTCGCGTTGTCTTGAGCATTGCGATGTCTCACTCATGGCCCATTCATCAACTCGACGTAAAAAATGCATTCCTCCATGGCGATCTCAAGGAAACGGTGTATTGTGCACAACCTGCCGGTTTTGTGGACTCCAAGCACCCCGATCATGTGTGCCTCCTACGTAAGTCTCTCTATGGCTTAAAACAAGCTCCGCGCACATGGTTTCTCCACTTTCAAGCATTCCTTCTCTCTCTCGGGTTCCATGCATCCAAGAGTGACTCCTCCCTTTTCATCTTGCACCATGGTACATTCATTGCCTACCTCCTAGTCTACGTTGATGATATTATACTCACCGCCAACTCTCCTCGCACACTCACCTCCATCATCACCTCTCTCAAGTCGGAATTCTCCATGACCGACTTAGGTGCCTTACATCATTTTCTAGGTGTTAATGTCAATCCTACTCACGAGGGTCTATTCCTTTCTCAACAACAATACACCTTAGAGATTCTTGACCGTGCCAATATGCTCAATTGCAAACCGGTTTCCACCCCCATCGACACTAGTGCCAAAGTCTCCTCTACTCATGGTGCTCTTCTCTCCAACCCCACCAAGTATAGAAGTCTTGCCGGTGCACTACAATACCTCACGCTCACCCGCCCCGACATCGCCTACGCCGTTCAGCAAGCCTGCCTGTTCATGCATGCTCCCCGTGACACCCACATGCAGCTTGTCAAACGTAGGGCACTTCTCACTTCGGCATTCAGTTCTACAAGTCTTCATCTCAAGACCTTATCGCATATACCGATGCGGATTGGGCCGGCTGTCCCGACACACGAAAATCCACCTCCGGGTTTTGTGTGTTCCTTGGCACTAATCTCATCTCATGATCTTCCAAGCGCCAACCCACCATCTCACGCTCCAGCGCCGAAGCCGAGTATAGGGGTGTGGCCAATTGTGTGGCTGAGTCATGTTGGCTACGACAATTACTTCATGAGCTTCGTCTCCCACCACAGCGGGCAACCATCGTCTATTGTGACAATGTGAGTGCTTCATACTTGGCTTGCAACCCTGTGCAACATCAGCGAACTAAACACATTGAGATCGACCTTTATTTTGTTCGTGATCGCGTCGCCCTTGGAGAAGCTCGTGTTCTACATGTACCATCAAGCTCTCAATTCGCCGATGTGTTCACCAAAGGATTACCTTCTCAGGTCTTCAACGACTTCAGATCCAGTCTCAACGTACATCCAAATGGAGTTCCGGCTAAGGGGGGATGTTAGACACGTTGTACACACATAAGATGTAACACTTATTCTAGGTTGATTCACTCTTTTAGGATCCCATCATCATGGCCTGCATGCCTCTTTTCTAGGACTAGTAGTGGGCTCTCCTAATATATATACTTGTACATTGTAACATATCAAAGCAAGACAAATAAATCAATCTTCCAACTGAGCACACTCATCGGTGACTTCACGAAAAAAATCCTCATCTGCCTCTCAGGTCTGGCTGTTCGGCTAAAATGCTCGTCTGAGTACATGGTTTCATTGAAATCGGCCATGCAAAGCCATGCACCGAGAGGGTTGGCATGCAAGGTTTGGAGAAAACGCCAGCTATGGTGTCGGTCCTCTACGCGCGGAGCACCGTAGAATCCCGTGAACCGCCATCCATCGGTGTTCTCTCAATCATTCCGAACCAGCACATCGATGTGAGCCAAACTAAAGTTTTTAACTCTACGGTCACTTCCTTGGACCAGAATAGCCCTATGCCTCCACTAAGGCCATTACTGTCCACTTCAAAGCTACCTGCAAAACCTAATGTTTGCTTCAGATTTTCCACACGTTTCCCTTTGATTTTTGTCTCCATAACAAAAAGCAGAGCGGGGCCTTCTTGCTTCACAACATTGCGAAGCTCGCGAACTGCCTCGGGGTTCTCAAGCCCCTGGCAGTTCCAGCTTATACGGCAGGGCTGGCTAGCAGCTCCTGCCGAATTCTCTGAGGTAGTGGGTGTGTCTGTCTTCTTCTTTGGTGCTCGTGTTAAAAGATGTAACATATATCCGTGTAATATAAACGGTATATGATTGTGTTTAAGTTAGTTGTTGGAGATATAACTTGTATAGAAATCCAACAACTAATCTTGTAGATATTTGTAACAACCTGGCCGGTGGCCTATATTAACACGTAAAGCGCCCCTGCAAGATGCAAGCGTTTATCTCTTATTTTCTACATGGTATACAGAGCCTAAACTCTTCCAATCACATCTATGTCTTCCTCCTCCACCGCTGCCGTCGCCATGGCCCTCCCCTCCATCGCCGAGAAACTTAACACGGAGAACTTCCTTGTCTGGAGGGCGCATGTGCTCCCTCATGTCCGGGCTACCGGCATGATGGGTTACCTTGATGGTTCCCTCAAGGCTCCTCCCGCCGAGCTCATCTTGGAGAAAGATGTCGCCGGGAAGAAGGAGCTCACCGCCACGCCAAACCCTGAACATGCTGTTTGGGTAACGCAGGACCAGCAGGTGCTTACGTTCTTGCTCGCGTCCCTCTCCCGTGACATCCTTCTCCAGGTCAGCAATTGTGAGACGGCTGCGACAACGTGGAAGGAGATTCTCCAAAGCTTCTCCTTGCAGTCACGGGCGTGCATCATCCAGCTACGATCTCTGATCTGGAGTACCCGCAAGGGTGACTCCTCCGCCGCTGCCTACTTCACCAAGATGAAGGGCCTTGCCGACGAACTGGCAGCAGCCGGGAAGCCCCTGGACGAAGATGACGTCGTCTCGCATATTCTCCAGGGGATGATGCACGAGCCTGAGTACAACGGGTTCGTCTCCGCCATCACCACTCGCACCGTCACCGACCAACCCATCGGTCTCGGTGAGCTTTTCTCCCTCCTCCTCGTAGCCGAAGCACGGATCACCTCCCAAACTAGCGTCTACACCGCCAATCTCGCTGCTCGGGGAGGTGGCCGTGGCCGTGGTGGCTACAACAACAACGGCTCCCGTGGTGGCTACAACAACAACACCATGGGAGGACGCTTCCCCGTCAACAACAACAACGCACCACGCCAAGGAGGAGACCACGGTGATCGCTAGTTTGAGAACTGTCAAATTTGCAAGGAAAGTGGACATGGGGCATGGCGCTGTGCGAAGCGCTTTGACCGCAACTACAACAACAATGTCCGCAATCCAGCAGGAGGAGGAGGTGCCGGTGGACGTGGACAAAAATCTGCTAACGCCGCCCACTCCTATGGGATAGATACCAACTGGTATCTCGACACTGGTGCAACCGATCATGTCACTGGCGAACTTGAGAAGCTGGCTGTCCACAATCGCTACACCGGCAACGAGCAGATCCACACCGCCAATGGTCAAGGTATGAGCATTGCCCATGTTGGTCATTCAGTTTTATCTACCCCGCATGGTTCCCTCAGCCTTAACAACATCCTCCACTCTCCACAAGCCGAAAAAGCCTCCTTTCCGCCTCGCAACTCATGCTTGATAACCATGCTTTTCTCGAAGTTTACCCTGAAATTGTTTTTGTCAAGGATCGGGACACTCGGAGAACCATTCTTCAAAGCAAGAGTAAGGGTCGCTTGTTCCCAGTATCTGGTCATCACGAAGCCCCCCATCCACAAGCTCTTGGCGATGTCAAACCTTCCACCTCGCGATGGCACAAGCGTTTAGGACATCCAGCTTTACCGGTGGTCCAGAAAGTTCTTTGTAATTTTTCTCTCCGAGTGTCAAATAAAAAGGATCATTTGTTAGTTTGTGATTCATGTCAAAAGGCCAAGAGCCATCAACTCCCATACTCTCGGTCTAGTACTGTGTCGAAGTTTCCTCTAGAACTTGTTTTCTCGGATGTGTGGGGTCCTGGACCCGTCTCTGTTGGCAGACAAAAGTATTATGTGAGTTTTATTGATGATTTTAGTAAGTTCACCTGGATTTACTTGCTCAAAAACAAGTCTGGCGTCTTTGAGAAATTTCATCTCTTTCAACAACTTGTTGAGCGCCAGTTTGATCGCAAAATTCTAGCCATGCAAACCGACTGGGGTGGAGAGTATGAACACCTCAACACCTTCTTTGAGCGCATAGGTATTATCCACCATGTCTCATGCCCTCACGCTCACCAGCAGAACGGATCCGCTGAACGAAAACACTGGCACATTGTCGAAGTTGGCCTTTCTCTCCTTGCTCATGCGTTCATGCCCTTGAAATTTTGGGATGGAGCTTTTACCACTGCCGTGTACCTTATTAACCGTGTCCCAAGCAAAGTAATCCATGACCAAACACCTCTTGAACGCCTCTTTGACATTAAACCAACTACAATTTCCTTCATATTTTTGGTTGTGCGGTTTGGCCAAATTTACGTCCTTTCAATAAACACAAGCTTGAATTTCGGTCTAAGCAATGTGTTTTTATAGGGTATAGCTCATTGCATAAAGGTTATAAATGCCTTGATGTGGCCTCTGGTAGGGTTTACGTGTCTCGTGATGTGGTGTTTGATGAGCAAATATTTCCCTTCTCGCAATTACATCCAAATGCTGGTGCCCAACTTCGCAAAGAGCTTATTGTGTTGCCACCCCACCTCCTTCCACCATCCCTTCCCTCCCTACGCGGCGGAAATAATACTGATGCTAGCATGACAATGCCTCATACTACTACACTTGATCATGTCTCAGCTGAAAGTGTGCAGGAAAACAGTGCAGGAATCGGTGCAAAATCGGTTGAAAATAGCCGTGATTTTATGCTCTCCAACGGTGCAGACAATCCGGCAGAATCCTCCTCGGGATCGGGCGGAGCAGGCCGCCCTGGCGCATTGGGATCCGGCATGGCAGGCAGATCTCCCTCGGGACTTGCGCCGCCAGGCGGGCCAGCAGTTGGCGAATCTTCCCCGGGACTTGCGGCGCCAGGCGGGCCAGTAGTTGGCGCACCTTCCTCGGGATCCGGCGCGCTGGGGCCTTATCCGCTACGTGGCGTGCCCAACGCGACGCCAGGCGGGCGCACGGTTGGCGGCTCCTCGAGCGCGGGGCTGGGTGCGGGGATAGGCGGGTCCCCCGCACGTGACGCTGCGCTAGCCTCGGCCTCCCAGGCGCGGTCGCTGTCGGTCGCGCCGACCGGCGCTAACTCCCACAATGATTCTGGCGCTGACTCCCACGACGACTCCCATGCAGCGCATGCAGATGCTGATGCTGCCGACGCCGCCGCCGCCTCTCCACATGAATCCTCCTCGGGATCTGGTTCTGCTTCGTCAAATCGCCTCCAACTGCAGCTCTGGCGCCCTGCGCCACCTCTACCTGCGCGTGCTCACACCAGGTCCCAGGGTGGTGTCATCAAACCAAAGGTATATCACGATGGTTGCATTCGTTGGGGCTCTTTTTGTGCCACAGGTGAACCACAAAACGTGACAGAAGCCCTTACCTCACCTCGGTGGAAAGAGGCCATGGATGAGGAGTATAGTGCCCTTATGCAAAACAAGACTTGGCGCCTAGTTCCTCCAGCTCGGGGCAGAAACATCATCGATTGCAAATGGGTGTACAAGGTAAAGAGGAAAGCTGATGGCAGTGTTGATAGGTATAAAGCACGTCTGGTTGCCAAAGGTTTTAAGCAGAGGTATGGGATTGACTATGAGAACACATTTAGTCCTGTAGTTAAGGCTGCTACTATTAGGTTGATCCTTTCTGTTGCAGTTTCTCGAAATTGGTGCATGAGACAATTAGATGTGAAGAATGCGTTTTTGCATGGTGTTCTAGAAGAGGAAGTGTTCATGAGACAACCTCCTGGGTATGAGAGTCCTAACTCACCTAGACATGTGTGTAAACTTGAGAAGGCACTATATGGGCTCAAGCAAGCACCTAGAGCTTGGTACTCTCGGTTGTCCTCAAAGTTGCAATCCCTTGGTTTTGCTCCATCCAAAGGAGATACCTCACTTTTCTTCTACCATAAGCATGGTGTTACTATTTTTATGCTGATTTATGTTGATGACATCATAGTTGCAAGCTCCTCTCCCCAAGCGGTTGAGGCTCTCTTGAAGGATCTCGGCAAGGAATTTGCACTCAAGGATCTTGGAGATTTGCACTTCTTCCTTGGCATTGAGGTAAAACAAGTACATACTGGAATTCTTTTGTCCCAAGAAAAGTATGTGCAGGAAATCCTTCAACGCATAGGGCTGACGGGTTGCAAACCCTCTCCCACACCATTATCTACCTCTGAAAAACGGTCTCTTTATGATGGGGAAGTGTTAGGAGCAGAGGATTCGACAAAGTATAGAAGTATTGTAGGAGCATTACAATACTTGACCCTTACTAGGCCTGATATTTCATATTCAGTTAATAAAGTATGCCAGTTTTTGCATGCTCCCACTAGTGTGCATTGGACTGCAGTAAAAAGAATACTGAGATATCTGCAGGGAACAAAAAGTCATGGACTTAAGATTAGAAAACTGATTCTATGCTGGTAAGTGCATTCTCAGATGCAGACTGGGCTGGATGTCCTGATGATAGGAGATCTACTGGAGGCTTTGCTGTGTTTCTTGGAGGCAACCTTGTTTCATGGAGTGCTCGTAAGCAACCTACAGTTTCCAGGTCAAGCACTGAGGCTGAGTATAAAGCCTTAGCAAATGCAACTGCTGAAATTGTTTGGGTTCAGAATTTGTGACTGAACTAGGTGTACGCCATCCAAAGGCAGGCTCGCTATGGTGTGATAATCTTGGTGCTACCTATATGTCTGCTAACCCTGTTTTTCATGCTAGAACGAAGCACATTGAAATTGATTATCATTTTGTTCGTGAACGAGTGGCAGACAAGTTGTTGAACATCAGGTTTGTACCAACTGGTGATCAAGTTGCAGATGGCTTCACTAAGACACTCACCATTCGGCAGCTAGAAGCATTTAGAAACAATCTCAACTTAAATAGTTGTGATTGAGGGGGAGTGTTAAAAGATGTAACATATATCCGTGTAATATAAACGGTATATGATTGTGTTTAAGTTAGTTGTTGGAGATATAACTTGTATAGCAATCCAACAACTAATCTTGTAGATCTTTGTAACAACCTGGCCGATGACCTATATTAACACGTAAAGCGCCACTGCAAGATGCAAGCGTTTATCTTTTATTTTCTACAGCTCGTTCATCGTCAGATCCTTTTTTTACATCCTCGCTAACATGTACAGGAGCATATGGGACTACTGCGTGTGACGGCTCGACGACATTTCCTGTAGTAGTTAGCGCAGGAATGGCAACCTTCCTGTAAACCTGCTTCGGAGGTCCCTTCCTCTTATTTTTTTGTTGTTAGCATCTACTCCCTCCGTTTCTAAATGTTTGTTTTTTTAAAGATTCAACAACGGACTACATACAAAACAAAATGAGTGAATCTATACTTTAAATTATGTCTATATACATCGATATGTAGTCCGTAGTGAAGTCTTTAAAAATAAATATTTAGGAACAGAGGGAGTATGTTTTTCCTGGGCGACGTGACCTCCGGGTTGGCATCTTTGGTTGGGCTTGTCTCTGGAATTTCACTTATGCAAGTCGATTTTGCATTGGACTGACTGGCTGCAGAGGCTTCGCCCGAGAATGTCCCTTTTTTGTCACCTGGCGCACGTAGGCTGGTTTTGAAAGCGAGGTCGCCGTTCTCATGTCGTGTCCCCGGCGTCGGACAGACAAGATCTGAATGTCCGAGATGGCCGCAAGAGAAGCAGAAATTGGGGACCTGCTCATATTGTTTATCATACCAATTTCTACTTTTGCGAGCCGCTGAATCGATCAGAATCCATCTTCTCAAGGTAATAGACCGCCGTTATTTCTACATACAGACTCTAGTTTCCCCCCCTTTTTCTCGCTCCACATCATTCTTTTTCTTACGTGGCTGGTCTTACAGACGGCTGACTATACATTATTGTACATGTTTTTATGGGGCAGTCGTAACCAATGGTTCCAACGCCCCGCAGACTAGTTCGGACTTGTCCGTGTACATGATATGGATTCAAAGTGCAACGAATTTCATGCCAAACTCATTTGCATCCGCTAAAAAAATCATAATTTAAAAAATTAAAAAACTATTGCGTGATGTATGATCAAATTTTCAAATTATTTAAACATCTAAATAGCTCTTAGAAAAAAATCAATTCATAACAATACATGAACAGTAAACTTTTTTGCAAATCATTTGTCTTTTTGTCGAGAGTTATTCAAATGTTCAAATAATTTGAAAATTGAAATGGACTTCACACATCAATTTGTCTACCATGCAAAAAATGGTTTTTTTGAATTTTTTACAATTTGTTTAGTTTTTTTATTCAGTACGGGTACAAATAACCCTGGACTCACAAGTGGATTATCGATTCAATCAACTCTGTTTATAGAGGAGGAGTTGGTATGCCGGTACCACTGTTTATTTTTGTCTCATCAGTTTATTTTTGCCTTAGCTTCCATCATCCTCTATATGTTGGTTTTCTATCCACATGTTTATTTTTCTCTCCACTCATTTCTTCCAAACTAACACTTTCCTAACGTACGAAAGATTACAGATTTAACTTTCCTAACTTACCGAATCAACCGACCCCTCCCATCAATGCAATTTTCTCTAGGAAATAAATAAGACATTTTAAGAAATAAATAATGAATTTTAATAAAACAAATAATGGATTATAAGGAAATTAACCTCTAAATCACGACGAACCATACACCATAGAAACTAGGGTTAATTGGATAAATGACATTCGAATTATGGCGATTCCGTGAAACATCACTCCAATTTTTAAACTTAAAAAAATGACACTATTGTCGGGACCCCGATCCTAAGCCATAGGAATCCAGCCTGTAACACATCGCATCCCTTTGCGTTCTCATGCACGGTTAACCCCACGGCTGCCACCTTACCTTAGCCGGGACCGTTTGCGCCTTTTGACTCATGTATGCATTTGTGTCGCTAGCATTTCAATGTCAAAGAACCCGGGTCGACATAACTAGTCATAAACTCAAGTGGCTCAAGTGTACAGAGACAGACATACATAACCCAGCAAAGCAGGTGTCGGTCATCAGCGAGTGTAGACGAGTCGTAGCAAGCTACAATGACTCCATTACACCGCGTGACATTTCCCCGTAGGGACAGACACAACAGCTAAGAAGGATACATGTCGGTCAATCAATGTGTCCGGAGCAGTAGCGAACTACCAAGGCTCATTGGAAGCACAAAGGGGCATTTCTTTGTATAGAGAGCTACTAAGGGCATACAACTAGGTGTCGAATCCCATACATATCACAGTGCATCACACGTACGCATGACATACTCGATATGCATAGATACAACAATGACATCACAACATAACCATACAACAACACAACATTTATTTAAAAGACTCGGAAGAGTCTTGCATAATATGTTCATACAGGTAGGGGTCACATGACCTGACACTCAAGTCATACAAGCAGAGTCATACAAACCAAGCGGAAGCATTAAAGCTATCTGAGTACAGACAGTTGATAGGAAAAGGCATGAAGCCTGACTATCTACAGATCCCTTCTCAAAGGGGCCAGGTCGTAGCTGGGACACCAGCTACTCGTCATCATCGTGGTCTAGATAGAACCCACCTGTTGGCTCGTGGGTATCCTTTGCAACATTTATTAAGCAAACTTGAGTACAAAAGTACTCAGCAAGACTTTAGAACATATCTATCTACTCATGCACATGAATCAATAAAGGGGGTTGTGGGGTTACATGCAACAAGCCAGCTTTGACTCTTGGCTAGACTATACTACAATTTTGAATAGTTTAAAACAACATTGATAAGTCGTACACGAGTCCACTACCACCACAATAATACACTATCATGGATTCCTTTCCGTCTCCCTATGGAAATGCCATACATGATACTCATGCTTAACTTGATACTTTTATGAGTAGCCATTAAATTTATCTATGAACAACATATGTCTCCAAGTAGTCCATATCCGCGGACGCGACTATTCGAATAGATCATAACCCTGCAGGGGTGTACTTCTTCACACACGCTCTCGCCACTTATTGCCGTGTGCACGTCATGCACCTCGGCAACCTTCAAGCGGAAGCCCAGCGAGGGAGTCGGCCACGACCGTTAACCATGCTAATACCTAGTCCAGGTTTATCGCCTATTTGAGAGTGAACCCGCACGGAAGTCCGGACGAGGTTTCCGCTACGGCCCCAAACGATGTGCGCAGGGTTCCCAAGCCCACCATCCGGGTGCCACTTGGTACACTGTGCCACTGCCTATCGTGTCATAGCCCACCTCTAAGGTCAGCACTATGCACGGCCTCGAGCATGACTATAAACACCAGAAACTACTTGCAACTCGTGGAACGAGTACTAGGCGATTAATAAGTCGAGCGGGGTCATATTTCAGGGCCCATCATGTGGTAGTAACTAGTCTTGGATTACATACACGGAACTCAGTTCCTAAGGACGGTTCCAATGAAACAACCCGCCATGTACTCCTACATAGCCTTTCATCGGTACCTGTACCAAATCAGGTTCCACACTTATACTTTGACACTAGAACACATTCATCCATTCCTGTTCATCACCTAGATGAAACGGACCTGACACAACTCTAGGCATAGCAAGCATAATAGGATAAGACACATCATGGCTCAAGCAACTACCAGGTATGCTAGGTTGCAAGGTTTGGCTATTTACTTTGACAATGACAGGTCATGCAAAGGAATAGGTTCAGCTACCGAAGTAAAACATTTGAAATATTTGTCCTAATGCAATAAGTGGGAGCAGAGCAAGAACATGGGATTATATCAGGATGATCAAAAGGGTGCTTGCCTTGTTGCTCAGCAGAAGGATTAAATCCGTCAGTCGGATATTCAGACGTATCCGGAAGGGTCGAGCCTACCGAAACAATAACGACAATCAATAACATTCATATGCAACAATATGATGCATGATCATGGCATGAAACAAAATGTAGCATGAGCTAGTGTGGCTATCAAACCCTTAGTATGAATGTGATTTGAATTCAAATTCAAATACTATTTAAAATGGGACATTTATTAAATTCCTTTAATTGATTTGACCTGATGCTGTTTCATAACTTTGTTTGTAATACATGAAAGTAGCACCATTGTGTTCATTGAATTTTTCTGAATCAATTTACATATATTATTTGTCAAATTTGGAGTTATATTTAATTTTCTATGAATTTCCAAAGTTTTGCACTTATTCTGGAATGACATCAGCAGGGTCAACAGGGGCTGGTCAGGTCAAACCTGACCAGTAGGGCCCACTGGTCAGTGGCTCAGGGGCTAATCCCGCGCTGACCAGAGGCTAAGTGGGGTTTGACCCACTTTGGGGCCCACTGTCAGTGGCCCTAGGGGGTGGACCATCACATCACCAAGGCGAGGCAGGCACCGAGGTGCGTGCCATCGCCGGAGAGAGTGGCGGCCAGCTCGTGCTGCTCGCTGGCAAAGAGGAAGACGACAGGGAGAAGGTGAGTGGGCTGGGCCTGAGCGTCAGGTAAGTCCTTTTCCTTTTCTTTCTTTTCCGATTTCTGTTTTAACTGTTCTGACATTTGTTTCATTTTATTTTTGGCTCCAGACTATTTCTAAAATAGTGAAAATAATGTTGGGGTGTTATTTGAATTATATCCAAGCCCATATAAAAGATTCAACATTTTATAATAACTAGAGATATTTAAAATCCCTTAATTGAATATTATCAGTGGCTTTTGTGTGTTAAATAAAATACCAAATGTACTTTTAAAAAGAAATCCACCCCTGAAATACTGTTTCCACTATTTATAAAAAATGATGGACTTTTATGAAGACCATTTTGGGTTCATTGATTTATCACAAGTTTTGAATTGGGTCGAATATGGAAATGCTAGGGTTCATCTTTGATTTCTATTTTCATTTTTAATGCAAGAATAAAATATGAGCACATTCTTACTAATCATCAAATGGTAGCTAGGGATGTGACAACTATAAATTTAGCAAACTTCAAAAAATGCCAGACTTTGAAAAATGCCACTGAAAATGGCATTTCTTAAAGTTTCGAATTTGCACAAGCATTTCTTGGAATCACCATAATTCGAATAACATTTAATCAAATTACCCTAGAAACAAATAACATATTTTAGGGAAACTTCTTGATTTTTAACCCTTTTAGGGAAGGATTTGGGCGATTATTTTCAACTTTGCCTCCCTTTTCATTGTATTCGTATCTTTTCGTCTCCTCCTCTCATCTCCGCCAATCTAATCTGCTACTTTCCCTTTTGTTCTCCTCTCATTCGTCTTATCCCCCGTCATGTTGTCCCCTTTTCCCGTGTATCCTTATCGTCGCCCCCAGAAGTACAAACCAGGACGACGACCACCATGTCGATCTATGGTGGCATGCACGAGGTCGTTCACATCGGCTTAAACCAAGACACTGGCATCCATGTGGAGGAAGGATTTCTCACATAAGGCAGAGTCCATCTAGCCTACGACGTGCTCCCAAATGGTGACACACATGAGGTCGTCCACAACGGCTTCAACCAATACGGTTGCGTCCACATGGACGACAGATTCCGCGTAAAGGGTAACGTCCACCCAGACAATGGTGTGCTAGTGGAAGGTGATGTCCACGACGACAACATGGCAGACGAGGACTACTTCCTAGAGAGCAGCATCCACCCCGAGTGAATTACTCGATCATCCAACCAAAACGAATCAAAGGTGTTGTCGGTCCAGTGGATACCAACATACCATGGCCCATCTGTTGGCGGTCCAGTCGGTGACACATGGAGAGCCCAACTAAAAGAACAACGTCTCCCTAAGGTAGTTTTGGTAATTAATAGCAACATATGTGTCATTGAACTAATGATCTTATCCAAGTATATTTCAGAAAAGTTCAATGGTGCATTGGCTAAGGATTGTGAGGAGAACCCGTGGATACAAGGAAAGGAATAGGATTGGCAAAGCTTCAAGCTACAAGACTCTACATTTTATATTTGTGAGAAATCATGTTTGAGTCCCTAGGAAAGCCAATACTATTAAAAGGGGATGTGGCATCTATGATGAATTGGTTGCTCAGGTGCTTAGAGATAGCCACCAAAAATACTCACCTTTTCTCCCACAAAGTACTCTATCCAAAGCCTAAACATCAAAACCGGTGCCACCAAGATTTTTCATTCCGCCATATCAATTTTCCACCAAACAGAACCTATGCCAAACCCTAGAGTCTTGGTACCACCAACATTCCTTTCAGTGCCACCAAAATCAGTGACCAAGTTTCTGGTATGTCATTTTCAAGAATAAAAAAATCCAAGTTTGGGATCGGTCTTACGAAGATTTGGAAACTACTCTAGGTCACCCATATTGGTACCACAGAGATTCCTATATCGGTCTCACCGAGAATACAAAAGTTGCCACATTTTGTGCAAGTCGGTGCCATCGAGATTCACTTATGTTTCACCGAGTTCGATAATAATGTTGTAACGGTTGGATTTTTGGATACATCTATATATACCCATCCACCACCTATCATTCGCAAAGGAAGCACTCAGAACACACATACACTTTCCATATCCATTCTTCTTAGAGAGAGCCACCTACTCATGTGTTGAGAGCAAGATATTCCAATCCATTCATTTGAAACTTGATCTCTAGCCTCCCCAAGTTGCTTTCCATCCAATCAATCTATTCTACCATGCCAAACCTATGAGAGAGTGATTGAGTGTTGAGGAGACTATCTTTTGAAGCACAAGAGCAAGGAGTTCATCGTACTACCACATATATTACTTTTATAGGGTGCCACTACAACAAAAGACCTTTCAACGACGCCAGAAACACGTGCTGACGGGAGACTGTTCTTGTCTTGATTGTCCTCAGCAACGGCACCAGGAATCCTTTTGCTACGGCTACGCCTTTAGGGACTTCCTAGGCAAATATGCAAAGGATTTCCCCGTGGCCTTGGAGCCTTGCGTTGGTGTTCCCTCGAAGCGGAAAGGGTGATATAGCGCAGCGGTGGTAAGTATTTCCCTCAGTTTTGAGAACCAAGGTATCGATCCAGTGAAGGAGTATCACAAGTGCCTGCACAAGCACAAAGAACCTGCTCCCAACGCTATGAAGGGGTTGCCAATCCATTATAGATTGTTCACAAAGTGAGAACTGAAAGCAACAAAGTAACAAAGCAAAGTAAAAGCGGAGGTGTAAACGATAGATGTGAATAGACCCGGGGGCCGTAGTGTTTACTAGTGGCTTCTCTCATGAAAGCAAGTAGACGGTGGGTGAACAAATTACTGTCGAGCAATTGATAGAACCGCGCAAAGTCGTGACAATATCTATGGCAATGATTATATCTATAGGCATCACGTCCAAAACAAGTAGACCGATACTTTCTGCATCTACTACTATTACTCCACACGTCGACCGCTATCCAGCATGCATCTAGTGTATTAAGTCCAAAAGAACAGAGTAACGCCTTAAGCAAGATGACATGATGTGGATGGACAATCTCATATCAACGACAAAGCCCACCTTTTTACCCTTGATGGCAACTACTCAATGTGTGCCTTGCTGCCCCTACTGTCACTGGGAAAGGTCACCACATGGTAAGAACCCAAAACCAAGCACTTCTCCCATTGCAACAATCATAGATCTAGTTGGCCAAACAAAACCCAAGACTCGGAGAGACTTACAAGGATATCAAATCATGCATATAAGAAATCAACAAAGACTCAAATATATATCATAGATAATCTGATCACAAATCCACAATTCATCGTATCTCGACAAACACACCGCCAAAGAAGATTACATCGGATAGATATCCATGAAGATCATGGAGAACTTTGTATTGAAGATCCAAGAGAGAGAAGAAGCCATCTAGCTACTAACTACGGACCCGTAGGTCTGAAGTGAACTACTCACGAGTCATTGGAGGGAATATGATGATGATGAAGAAGCCCTCCAACTCCCAAGTCCCCTTCGGCAGGGCGCCGGGAAGGGTCTCCAAATGAGATCTCGCGGAAACGGAAGCTTGCGGCGGCGGAAAAGTATTTTCGAGGCCCCCCTGATTTTTTGCTGTATTTTAGGGAATATATAGGCCAAAGATCTAGGTCAGGGGGCGCCAGGGAGGCCACAAGCCTGCCCACCGCCGCCTCCCCCGGGTGGCGGAGTGGGGGCTTGTGGGGTCCCTGCAGCCCTCCTGGCTTGGCCCACAGGCCTCCTGATCTTCTTCCGTTTGGGAAAAACTCATTTCGGGGTTTTATTCCGTTTGGACTCCGTTTCAAAATCAGATCTGAAAAGAGCCAAAAACACAGAAAAACAGGAACTGGCACTTGGCACTGAATTAATAAGTTAGTTCCAAAAAAGATATAAAAGGTACATAAAACATCCAAAGATGACAAGATAACAACATGAAACCATCAAAAATTATAGATACGTTTGAGACGTATCAAGCATCCCCAATCTTAACTCCTGTTCGTCCTCGAGTAGGGAAGTGATAAAGAATGAATTTTTGATGCTTTCATGCTACCTAGCATAGATGTCCTTTGTAACTCCTCTTATGTGAAGTGAATGTTCAGATCCATCAGATTCAAAACAATAGTTTGCTATTGATGTGGAAACAATAATAATTCAAGCAAACTAGCAAGGTAATCATGAACTTTCAAAATAACAAGGCCAAAAGAAAGTTATCCCTACAAAAGCATACAGTCTGGCTATGCTCTATCATCATTGCACAACGAATTTAAATCATGCACAACCCCGGTATTGGCCAAGTTATTGTTTCACACCTTTACTTTCTCAAACCTTTTCAACTCTCACGCAATACATGAGCGTGAGCCATGGTTATAACACTATAGATGGTGTGGAGTGTGGTGGACGTTGCAAGACAAAAAAAGAAGATAGTCACATTAACTAGGCATATCAATGAGCTGTGGAGATGCTCATCAATAGATATCAATGTGAATGAGTAGGGATTGCCATACAAATGATGCACTAGAGCTAAGAGTATGTGAAAGCTCTTAAATAAAACTAGTGGGTGTGCATCCAATTTGCTTGCTCACGAAGACCTAAGGCAATTTTGAGGAAGCCTATCATTGGAATATACAAGCCAAGTTATATAATGAAAATTTCCCACTAGCTATATGGTGGTGACAAAACGAGAGACTCTGAATCATGAAGATCATGGTGCTTAATATGCACAAGTGTGGAAAAGTGGTAGCATTGTCCCTTCTCTCTTTTTCTCTCATTTTATTTTTATTTTTTTGGTGGGCTCTTTGGCCTCTTTTTTTTTTTTTTTTTTTTTGGTGGGCTTCTTTGGCCTCTTTTATTTACTCACATGGGACAATGCTCCATCAATGATGATCGTCACACTTTCAACTCAAAACTTAGAGCAACTATGACTCTATATGGAATACCTTCGGTAGTGTACCGTGACAATGATCTAGCATGGCATAGACATTAATGGAAACATCATGCTAGCTATCTTACGACCATGCAATGGCAATGTAGACGTGGTGGCACATGTCATGGTGGTAGTTGCATGGCAATATATCTCGGAATGACTTTGAAAGAGCCATAGTATGTAGGTATGGTGGCTGTTTTGAGGGAGGCTAATGGTGGGTTTTGTGCACCGGCAAAAGTTGCACAACACTAAGAAGATAGTGATGGTGGAAGGTGAAAGTGCATCTAAACCATGGACTCAACATTAGTCATTAAAAACTCATATACTTGTTGCAAAAGTTTTATTAGTAATCGAAGCAAAGCATTCAACGTATACTCCTAGGGGAAGGGTTGGTAGGTATAAACCATCGCGCGACCCCGACCGCCACGCAAAGGATGACAATCAATAGACTAATCATGCTCAGGTTTCATCACATAGCGGTTCACCATACGTGCATGCTACGGGAATCACTAACTTCAACACAAGTATTTCTAGATCCACAACACCTTACTAGCGTAACTTCAATATTACCATAACCACAACTCAAAACTAATTGAGATGAATCAAACTTCTCTAACTATTCAATGCACATGAAGGTGGAAGTTTTCGTATCCCTTTGGATAACTACCCCTTTTGAGACTACTTTCAAAGCATAGATCAACTACCAAGCCACGCACCGCTGTGCTCTAAAATATATAAGTGAAGCACACAGAGCAAAAGTATCTAGCTCAAAAGATATAAGTGAAGCACATGTGAGCTGAATTGTCTACCAAAGGATATAGGTGAAGCTCGACAAAATCACGGTGTGTGCATGTCTCTCTCTCTAGGTGTGCAACAAGTATGATTGTGACACAACAAAAATAAAAGACTCCTACGATACAAGACGCTCCAAGCAAAAACACATAACATGTGGTGAATAAAAATATAGCCCCAAGTAACGTTACCGATGGATTGAAGATGAGAGAGGGGATGCCTTCCCGGGGCATCCCCAAGCTTAGGCTTTTACGGCATCCTTGGATCTCTTCGGGGTGCCTTGGGCATCCTTCAGCTTGATCTCTTGCCACTCTTTATCTCTTTGTCCGTAAGAACTTCACCCAAAACTTGAAAACTTCACAACACGAAACTTAAACAGAAACTTGTGATAACATTAGTATGAGAAAGCAAACCACCACTTCCTTAGGTACCATAGCAAACTTAAATTCTACTTGTGCTGATGTTGGGTTACTGTATTTTCATTCTTCCATGGCTAATACCCCCCGATACTATCCATAGTTTCATCAAAATAAGCAACCAACACAACAAAAACAGAATCTGTTAACAGCAGACCAGTCTGTAGCAATCTGTATATTTCGTATACCTCTGGTACTTCAAAAATTCTGAAACATTACGACAGTCTGAAGAATTTGCGTAGAAATCAGCAGCAAAAAGAATCAACTCAAAAGATCTTACAAAAAAAATGAAAATTCTTTTCGTGAGCAGAAAGTTTCTGTATTTTCCAGCATGACCAAACGATCATCCCCAAGACTAATCATAATGGTTTTGCTTGGCACAAACGCAAAAAGAAACACAAAAACACAATCATAACAGAATTATGAAAGTGTGGAAAACACAAAACAGAAAGAAAAAGGATAGATTCGTTGGGTTGCCTCCCAACAAGCGCTTTTGTTTAACGCCCTTAGCTAGGCGAAAGGTGATGGAATCACGTATAGTCATCTTTGGTGCTCAAACCATAAGTAGCCCTCATCATAGATTCATAAGGCAATCTTATTTTATTTCTAGGAAAGTGCTCAATGCTCTTCTTTAAAGGAAATTGAAATCTAATATTCCCTTCCTTCATATCGATGATAGCACCAATAGTCCTTATGAAAGGTCTACCAAGAATAATGGGACATGAAGGATTGCAATCTATGTCAAGTACAATGAAATCCACGGGTACATAGTTCTTATTTGCAACAATAAGAACATCATCGATCCTTCCCATGGGTTTCCTGACAGTAGAATCCTCAAGATGCAAATTAAGAGAACACTCTTCAATCTCATGAAAACCAAGAATATCACATAAAGACTTTGGAATCGCGTAAACACTAGCACCCAAATCACACACATCATTGCACTCATAGTTTTTGATCTTGATTTTGATAGTAGGTTCGCACTCATCATGAAGTTTTCTAGGTATAGAGACTTCTAATTCGAGCTTCTCTTCAAGAGATTTCATCATAGCATCTACGATATTCGCGGTAAAGGCTTTGCTTTGGCTATAAGCATGTGGAGAGTTTGCAATGGATTGCATCAAAGAAATGCATTCAAACAAGGAGCAATTATCATAATTGAATTCCTTGAAATCCAAAGTGGGAGTTTCATTACTACCCAAAATTTGGATTTTTTCTACACCACTCTCCACACCTTTATCATCAAGATAGTTGGACTCCGAATCATTGGGGCGTTTTTCAACCAAAGTGGATTCATATCCAGCCCCTCCATAAATAGGTTTGACACGGAAAACAAAGATTCAAGAGGAGACACACCAAGCACTTTAAGATCTTCGTGATTTGCATCACTAGAACGCACCCTTTTAAACCATTCATGCCTAGCGCGAATTTGGGCGGTTCTTTCTTTGCTCTCATTCATGGAGACACGCATAGCTTTCAAAGTTTCATCCAAGTTGGCCTTGGGAGGAGCGCATCTAACTTTCAAAGCATCAATATCACAAGACATCCTATCAACGCTCTTAGCCAAATCGTCAATTTTGAGTAGTTTTTCCTCTATGGACGCATTGAAAATCTTTTGAGAGTTGATGAACTCTTTGATATTACTCTCTAAATCAGAGGGTAATTTGTTGTGATTTCCATAAGCGTTGTTGTAGGAATTGCCATAATTGTTAGAGGAGTTACTAGGAAAAGGCCTATGAACATAGTTTCTTCTAAAAGCATTGTTGTTGCCGAAATTGTTCCTACCAACAAAATTCACGTCCAAACTAGCGTTGCTACTCTCAATCAAGGAAGATAGTGGCATGTCATTAGGATCTACGGTAGTGTTTCTACTAGCAACCAAATTCATCAACCCGTCCATCTTAGCACTAAGCGAGTTAATCTCTTCTATAGCGTGCACCTTTTTGCTAGCAGGCGACCTTTCAGTGTGCCACTGAGAGTAGTTGGTCATGATATTGTCTAGGAGTTTTGTAGCGTCTCCTAACGTGATTTCCATGAACGTTCCACCTGAGGCAGAGTCCAAGATATTGCGAGAAGCGAAATTCAAGCCAGCGTAAAAGATTTGTATAATCATCCACAAACTCAAGCCATGAGCGGGACAATTTCTAATCATAAGCTTCATCCTCTCCCAAGATTGTGCAACGTGTTCATGATAAAGTTGCTTGAAATTCATGATATCATTATGTAAGGAGATGATCTTAGTCGACGGAAAATACTTGGATATGTAAGCATCTTTGCACTTATCCCAAGAATCGATACTATTTTTAGGCAAAGAAGAAAACCAAGTTTTTGCGCGATCTCGCAACAAAAAAGGAAAAAGTTTCAACTTAATCACGTCATTATCCACATCTCTTTTCTTTTGCATATCACAAAGCTCAATGAAGGTATTGAGATGGGATGCGGCATCTTCACTAGGAAGGCCAGAGAATTGCTCTTTCATAGCAAGATTCAGCAAAGCTGCGTTGATTTCATACGATTCCGCACTAGTGGCGGGAGCAATCGGAGTACTAATAAAATCATTATTATTAGTGCTCGAGAAGTCGCAAAGTTTGGTGTTTTCAGCCATGATGACTTCAACAAACAAACAAGCACACAAGCAAGCAAGAAAACCGGCAAAGGAAAACGGCAAAGGCAAAAGAAAACGACAAAGGAAAAAAGGCAAACGAAAACGGCAAATGTGAAGTGGGGGAGAGGAAAACGAGAGGCAACTGGCAAAAAAGTAAATGCAGGAGATGGGTTTGTGAGACCTACTTGGATAGATCTCTCCTTCCCCAGCAACGGCACCAGAAATACTTCTACCACTGCAACAAAAGACCTTCCAACGGCGCTAGAAACACGTGCTGACGGGAGACTGTTCTTGTCTTGATTCTCCTCAGCAACGACACCAGGAATCCTTCTGCTATGGCTACGCCTTTAGGGACTTCCTAGGCAAATATGCAAAGGATTTCCCCGTGGCCTTGGACCCTTGCGTTGGTGTTCCCTCCAAGAGGAAAGGGTGATGTAGCGCAGTGGTGGTAAGTATTTCCCTCAGTTTTGAGAACCAAGGTATGATCCAGTGAAGGAGTATCACAAGTGCGTGCACAAACACAAAGAACCTGCTCCCAACGCTATGAAGGGGTTGTCAATCCCTTATAGATTGTTCGCAAAGTGAGAACTGAAAGCAACAAAGTAACAAAGCAAAGTAAAAGCGGAGGTGTAAACGATAGATGTGAATAGACCCGGGGGCGGTAGTGTTTACTAGTGGCTTCTCTCATGAAAGCAAGTAGACGGTGGGTGAAAAAATTACTGTTGAGCAATTGATAGAACCGCGCAAAGTCATGAAAATATCTATGGCAATGATTATATCTATAGGCATCACATCCAAAACAAGTAGACCGATACTTTCTGCATCTACTACTATTACTCCACACGAGACCGCTATCCAACATTCATCTAGTGTATTAAGTCCAAAAGAACAGAGTAACGCCTTAAGCAAGATCACATGATGTAGATGGACAATCTCATATCAACGACAGAGACCACCTTGTTACCCTTGATGGCAACTACTCAATGTGTGCCTTGCTGCCCCTACTGTAACTGGGAAAGGTCACCACATGGTAAAACCCAATACCAAGCACTTCTCCCATTGCAAGAATCGTAGATCTAGTTGGCCAAACAAAACCCAAGACTCGGAGAGACTTACAAGGATATCAAATCATGCATATAAGAAATCAACAAAGACTCAAATATATATCATAGATAATCTGATCACAAATCCACAATTCATCGTATCTCGACAAACACACCGCCAAAGAAGATTACATTGGATAGATCTCCATGAAGATCATGGAGAACTTTGTATTGAAGATCCAAGAGAGAGAAGAAGCCATCTAGCTACTAACTACGGACCCGTAGGTCTGAAGTGAACTACTCACGAGTCATTGGAGGGAATATGATGATGATGAAGAAGCCCTCCAACTCCAAAGTCCCCTCCGACAAGGCGCCGGGAAGAGTCTCCAGATGGGATCTTGCGGAAACGGAAGCTTACGGTAGTGGAAAAGTATTTTCGAGGCTCTCATGATTTTTTGCTCTATTTTTGGGAATATATAGGCCAAAGATCTAGGTCAGGGGGGCGCCAGGGAGGCCACAAGCTTGCCCACCGCCGCCTTCCTGGTGGCGGAGTGGGTGCTTGTGGGCTCCCTGCAGCCCTCCTGGCTTGGCCCACAGGCTCCCTGATTCTCTTCCATTCGGGAAAAAATCATTTCGGGGATTCTATTCCGTTTGGACTCCGTTCCAAAATCAGATCTGAAAAAGAGCCAAAAACACAGAAAAAACAGGAACTGGCACTTGGCACTGAATTAATAAGTTAGTCCCAAAAAAGATATAAAAGGTACATAAAACATCCAAAGATGACAAGATAACAACATGAAACCATAAAAAATTATAGATACATTTGAGACGTATCAGAGGGTGGTGTCTCCTAGATTGGTTAGGTGTCGCTTGGGACCCTCCTACTTTGTGTTGTGGAGTTGAACCAAGAAGTTCGTAAGGACAAGGGGATCGCCTATTCCTGAAGATCTACCCCGAGTGAGGCTAGTCTTTCGTGGATGTAAGCCATGATGGAACAGACAAGGTTGCTTCTCCATGGACCCTTCGTGGGTTGAGCCCCCAGTGGACTTGCACGGTCGTTACCTTCCGTGGGTTGAAGTCTCCATCAACGTGGGCGTACGATAGCACCACCTATCGGAACCACGCCAAAAATCATCGTGTTAACCTTTGTGTTTGATCTTCCTATCCCTACTCTCTATTCACATGTGCATGTCATTACTTTCCGCTGCTATACTCTTAGATGTGCATGTGTAGGGTGTGCTTGACTTATAACAATTGCTAAAACTTGCCCACAACTAAAATTGGGAAAATGCTAAGTTTTATTTGCTCAAGTAGTCTAGTCACCCCCTCTAGACATACTTTGAATCCTACAAGTGGTATCAGAGCTTTGGTCTCCATTGCATTGGTTTCATGACCTAGGAGAGTATGTTGTCTTGTGAGGGAAATTACCACCATAGAGGTCCATATTTTGATGGTACAAACTCTGCTAGTTGGAAGCATAGATGAAAATGCATATTATTGGTCATATCTCATCGTTTGGGCTGTTGTTCATGTTGGTTTGCAAGGTGAATTCTTTGGTGATGGAAAGGAAGCGGACCATGAAGCGAATGCGGAAGAATTAAAGATGTTGCAATACAACACTCAAGCATGCAACATTCTATTCAAGAGTTCAACAAGATTAGTCGTCTTGAGATGCTAAGGAAATTTAGGACACTTTGGTTGATATGCATGAAGGTACCGAATCTGTCGGGGAATCTAAGTTGGATGTGCTATAAAGTCAGCTTGACAAGTTCAATATGAAGGATGGTGAAGGATTCGCTGAGATGTACTCTAGGCTTGCTCTCATCACAAATGAGATTGTCGGCTTAGGAAGCAAACAGATGACCGACAAATTCATCGTCAATAAGATACTTAGAGCCTTGGATGGAAAGTACAACTCCATGTGCACATTGATTCAAATGATTCCAAACTACAAAGATCTCAAGCCAAGGGAAGTCACTGGAAGGATTGTCTGTCATGAAATGTCACTCAAGGACAAAGAAGAGATGCACAACAAGTCAAGCGATGCTTACAAAGCTTCAAGTGATGCTTACACTACTTCAAATGACAACCTTGTCACCAATGAAGAGATAAGGCTCATGGTCAAGAAGTTCAACAAGTTCTACAAGAGTAGAGGCAAAGAGAGAAGCTCCAACTCAAGATATGAAGAGAAGCGTTCATCTAGTCATGACCGAAACTACTATAATTGTGGAAGGCCCGCACACTACTCCAATGAGTGCTCGACCGATACGTCTCCTATGTATCTATAATTTTTGATTATTCCATGTTGTTATATTACCATTCTTGGATGTTTTATGATCATTTTATAGCAACTGTATATAATGCATTATGTAAAAGTGGTATACTCCCTTGTGCTTAATCCATGAGTATGACCTATGATCAAGTATTCTTACTTGACTCCTATGTCAATATACCCATATATAGATGACTTTGTCATCACTAAAGTGCTTGATAGATGCTAGGATGTTTGTGCATGTTCATCATGATTTCATTTGACTTCTTATTGTGTGAGCATGTTGGTCTACATGATTTGCTCATTCGAGGACATCCAATTGTTGCTATTTGGCTTTTGATTTATCTTTTGCCAATTGGATGGACAAGAATGCACAGGACCCTTCTCTAGCTATCTATGCTTTCTTGTCTCAAGTTCTATTCATGCTACATCACAAAACTTGAACAAGCACTTCTCGATCCCTCTATGCGAGAAGCACTCGGAGTTCCATGTCGACAAGGGCTGCCTTCCAAAACCTCTTTGTGAATCTCGGTGTAACCAACCCAAAATTCTCGGTTCCACCGATTATCAAAGTTGATCTAGGTTTTCATCTCGATACCATCGATACCCTAATCTTGGCTTCACCGAGTTTCCCTTTCAATAGGCAGAAGTGGAATTCGGTGGCACCGAAATTTTAGTATCGGTGACACCGACAGTGAGGGGTACTTATATCTGCGGACCCGACACTTTGAAATTCTACTTCAAACATCAAGTCCCAAACCCCAAACTACCGCATCACGACCCCTTGGTCGTCGCCCTTGCATCCCCGAGCGCCTTCGCCGTTGGGAATCGCCGCCGTCGACAGAATTTTTACCGCCGTCGTCGCTTAGTGGATTCATCACCAAGCTAGGGTATGAATCCGACCCCTTGTGCACTCCTCTATATGATTCATGCACATTAGGTTACTCCCATCTACAATCCACAGTGTGAAATTCTTCCATGCCACTAGAAAATTCCATAGAATAGAGAACGAAGAAATTCTGGATCTGATCTCCCGCAACATGCATCTCGGTGATACCGAGTCGATAAAATCGGTTCCACCGATTTAGTTTTTAGGGTTACTGAGAACCAATTCAGTGAGACCAAGTAGTTCTTTTCGGTTACACCGAAAAGGCTGCCCAAGTTTCTGTTAATTCAAGTGGTCAGTATCGGTGACTCCGAAAACTACAAACTGGTGCTACCGAAATACATTCTGCAGTAGATCATATCCATAGTTTCTAAGTTGAAATTTTGAAAAATTTATGCAATTTTGTGATGCTTATCTTTTCAAGCTCTTCCATATCTTTTCACAGGGTCAGCCCGTCTGTGTGTCAGCTTGTCTGATTGGTTTGCAAGATGTCAGGTTCTGATGACAGTCAGAACAATTTCAGTGAGCCCCATGTTGGGTGAGATTCAGGCACTAGTCCCGAGAGGACCCCTTCTGATCGTGGCACCCCCAGCTCCAATAGTTTGCCCAAGGCTGCCACAAGGACCATGAGGAAGCTAAATTCTGACGAAAATATTCTGTTTTTGTTCGTGCAGAGTCTGTCCCACAGAAGCAGAAAGAGAAGTCTACTATCAAGAAAACTGTCACGAAGGAGTATTCTAAACCTTCTGACATGAGATCTCGAGAGTCTGCAAGGCACGGGATGACACTTACCCTTGAGAGACCTCCTAAGAAGCGAGGTGTGAAGAGAGCAAGGAAGAGAACTATTCATGTCATTGATAGACAAACCACCATGTAAGAAGACCCAACAGAAACTGTTGCTGGTGCTGAGGAAGAGGAAGAGGAAATACGAGCTAAGGCCCCTCCTCCAAAGAAGAATAAGCTTATGGCAGATGCTATGAAGCCTTCAGCTCCTAAGAAGCATGTACTTCACAAGAGGACTACAAAGAACATACCTGCTGCTGCTAAAGAGAAAGGCACTGCTTCCAGAGCCTTCGTTGTAGAGGAAGATGATGAGAATGCACCTATTCTCATGAAGCTAAGATCTCATTTGACACTTCATAATGAGGCTCATCCAATTGCTGAAGACATGAAGAAGAGAAGAGATGCAAGGTTGAGGAAGTGGAGAGCTATTGATCCCTATGATGTGAGGAGAAGAACTGTTGTTAATCCCAGCTTTCACACAAGGGAACAACAAGATATCTATGAGATAGTTCTGTTTGACAAATGTCCAGCAGTCAGTGACATGAGATATGTCGACTGGAATTACATCAAAGCCAATGAAGATTTATTTCCCCATGTGAGAGAGAACTTCAATCTTGTTGACATTAAAGAGTTTGTTGGCAGAGAGATGACTGCATGGAATGATGAGATGATTATGCAATTCTACTCAACAATTCATTTCTATCTAGATGGCACAATTGTCTCGATGGCTGATGGTCATAGATATGAAGCCACAATTGAAGAATGGGCTATTATAATTGGTGCTCCAAAGTCACGAGTGAATGACTTGGATGTGTATTCTGAACCTAAGAAGAATCACAACTCCATGGCCAATATGTACAAGCCAGTGTCCAGTGACTATCTGCTATCTCACAAGCTTGGCTTTGTCTATTTCTTGCAAGCTCGAATAACCACTACCAACACTATCTTGAGGCATACCCTGATGCCCAAATCAGGTGATGACAAAATTATTAGAGGCAATTCCATCAACATGCTGCTTCATCTAGACACCCACACTCGCTTCAAAATCATGGATTTGATTGCTAACACTATTAGGAGAACTTCTGCAGATCAGAAGAGATCTTGTGGATATGCACCATACATTCAGGTGCTCATCAATGCCAAGATTGGCAAGCATGCATATGAGCTTGATCGTCCTCGTTTGCCACTTCAGCCAGAGATTGAGGATAATGAAGTTGTGATCATCCAAGCTCAGCTACAACTAGAGAGGCTGCAGAGGCAGGAGCTGCAGAGGCTGCTAGGAATGCTCCAGCTCCACGACCCTGATACGTCCATTTTGTATCATGTTTTCATGTTGATATTTATCACTTCCTAGGCTGTTATTTCACTTCACGGTACAATAGTTATGCCTTTTCTCTCTTATTTTGCAAGGTTTACAAGAAGAGGGAGAATGCAGGCAGCTGGAATTCTGGCTTGAAAGAGGAGCAAAGTTGAGATACCTATTTTGCACAACTCCAAACGCCATAAAAATCAACGAAGATTTATTTTCTAGATTTCTAAAAATACTAGGCCGAAGAAGCGCCAGAGGGGCGCCAGCAGGTGGCCACAAGCCTGCATGGCGCGAACACCCCCCAGGCCGCGCCAAGGGGGCTTGTCGGCAGCCTGCTGGCCCACTGGCCCCCCTCTTCTGCTATATGAAGGGTTTCGTCTGAAAAAATATATCAGGGAGGAGCTTTTTCGTGGATTCGCCGCCGCCACGAGGCGGAACTTGAGCAGAACCAATCTAGAGCTCCGGCAGGACGATCCTGCCGGGGAAACTTCCCTCCCGGAGGGGGAAATCGTCGCCATCGTCATCACTAACATTCCTCTCATCGGAGGGGACTCGTCACCATAAAAATCTTCATCAGCACCATCTCATCTCCAAACCCTAGTTCATCACTTGTAACCAATCTCCGTCTCGCGACTCCGATTGGTACTTGTAAGGTTGCTAGTAGTGTTGATTACTCTTTGTAGTTGATGCTAGTTGGATTATTTGGTGGAAGAGTTTATGTCCAGATCCTTTATGCTACTCATTACCTCTCTGGTCATGAATATGATTATGCTTTGTGAGTAGTTACTTTTGTTCCTGAGGACATGGGATAAGTCATGCTAATAGTAGTCATGTGAATTTGGTATTCGTTCGGTATCTTGATGTGTTGTATGTTGTTTTTCCTCTAGTGGTGTTATGTAAATGTCGACTACATAACACTTCACCATTATTTGGGCCTAGAGGAAGGCATTGGGAAGTAGTAAGTAGATGATGGGTTGCTAGAGTGACAGAAGCTTAATCCCTAGTTTATGCGTTGCTTCGTAAGGGGCTGATTTGGATCCACTAGTTTAATGCTATGTTTAGACTTTGTCTTAATTCTTCTTTCGTAGTTGCGGATGCTTGCGATAGGGGTTAATCATAAGTGGGATGCTTGTCCAAGTAAGGGCAGTACCCAAGCGCGGTCGACCCACATATCAACCTATCAAAGTAACGAACGCAAATCATATGAACTTGATGAAAACTAGAATGACAGAAATTCCCGTGTGTCCTCGGGAGCGTTTTTCCTCCTATAAGACTTTGTCCAGTCTTGTCCCTTGCTACAAGAGGGATTGGGCCACTTTGCTGCACCGTTGCTACTTTTGTTACTTGTTGCTTGCTACAAATCTTCTCACGACACAATCACTTGTTACCGATAATTTCAGTGCTTGCAGATATTTCCTTGCTGAAAACCACTTGTCAGATCCTTCTGCTCCTCGTTGGGTTCGACACTCTTACTTATCGAAAGGACTACGATTGATCCCCTATACTTGTGGGTCATCAAGACTCTTTTCTGGCGCTGTTGCCGGGGAGTGAAGCGCCTTTCATAAGTGGAACTTGGTAAGGAAACATTCATATAGTGTGCTGAAATTTATTGTCACTTGTCACTATGGATACTAATCCTTTGAGGGGCTTGTTCGGGGTATCTTCACCTCGAACGGAAGCACAAATAGTTGCTCCTCAACCTGCTGCACCTACTGAAAATATTTGCTTTGAATTTCCTTCGGGTATGCTTGAGAAACTGCTGGCTAATCCTTTTACAGGAGATGGAACATCACATCCAGACTTGCATCTAATCTATGTAGATGAAGTTTGTGGTTTATTTAAGCTTGCAGGTTTGCCCAAGGATGAGGTCAATAAGAAGGTCTTTCCTTTATCTTTGAAGGATAAGGTGTTGACATGATATAGGCTATGCGATGATACTGGATCATGGAACTACAATCGGTTGAAATTGGAATTTTATCAAAAGTTTTATCCTATGCATTTATTACATCGTGATCGGAATTATATTTATAATTTTTGGCCTCGTGATAGAGAAAGCATAGCTCAAGCTTGGGGGAGGCTTAAATCAATGTTATATTGATGCCCCAACCATGAGCTCTCGAGAGAAATTATCATTCAAAACTTCTATGCTCGGCTTTCTCATGATGATCGCACCATGCTTGACACTTCTTGTACCGGTTCTTTTATGAAGAGAGATATTGACTTCAGATGGAATTTATTGGAGAGAATTAAACACAACTCTGAAGATTGGGAGCTTGACGAAGGTAAGGAGTCAGGTATGAATTTCAAGTTTGATTGCGTTAAATCCTTTGTTGAAACAAATACCTTTAGTGATTTTAGCGCTAAGTATGGACTTGACTGTGAGATAGTAGCTTCATTGTGTGAATCATTTGCTGCTCATATTGATCTCCCCAAAGAGAAGTGGTTTAAATATCATCCTCCTTTAGAAGTCAATGTAGTTAAACCCAATCCAGTTGAAGAGAAAGTCATTGCCTATAATGATCCTATTGTTCCCAGTGCTTACATTGAGAAACCGCCTTTCCCTGTTAGGATAAAGGATCATTCTAAAGCTTCAACTGTGATACGTAGAGGCTACATTAGAACACCTACACCCCCTGAGCAAATTAGAGTTGAACCTAGCATTGCTATCATCAAAGATCTTCTGTTCGACGATGTTGAGGGACATAATATTCACTTCTGTGAAGATGCTCCTAGAATTGCTAAACCTCACGCTAGAGACAAACATAGGTCCGTTGTTGGCATGCCTGTTGTTTCTGTTAAGATAGGAGATCATTGTTATCATGGCTTATGTGTCGTGGTTGCTAGTGTTAGTGCAATACCTCAATCCTTATACGATGAAATTAAAGATGAGATCGCACCTGTTGAGATAGAGCCTATTGATGTCACTATTCAGCTTGCCAATAGAGATACTCTCTGCCCTGTGGGAATTGTTAGGGATGTTGAAGTCTTGTGTGGTAAAACGAAGTATCCTGCTGATTTCCTCGTTCTTGCTACCGCACAATATAGCTTTTGTCCCATCATATTTGGCAGACCCTTCCTTAATACTGTCAATGCTCATATTGATTGTGAGAAGCAAACTGTCACTGTTGCCTTTGAAGGTGTATCACATGAGTTCAATTTCTCTAAGTTTGGTAGACAACCTCATGAAAAGGAGTTGCCTAGTAGGGATGAAACTATTGCCTTAGCTTCTATTGCCGTACCCCCTACTGATCCCTTAGTTTAATACTTGCTTGAGCATGAAAATGATATGCATATGGATGAAAGGGATGAGATAGATAGAGTTGTCTTAGAACAATATCCTATCCTTAAGAATAATTTGCCTGTTGAACTGCTTGGGGATCCACCCCCACCAAAGGGTGATCCTGTGTTCGAGCTTAAACAGTTGCCTGATACTCTGAAGTATGCTTATCTTGATGAAAAAGAGATATATCCTGTTATCATTAGTGCTAGCCTCTCAGAGCATGAAGAAAAGAAGTTACTAAAAACTCTGAGAAAGCACTGTGCTGCTATTGGATACACTCTTGATGATCTTAAGGGCATTAGTCCCACTCTATGCCAACACAAGATTAAAACTGATCCTGATTCTAAACAAGTTGCTGGTCATCAAAGGAGATTAAATCCTAAGATGAAAGAGGTAGTAAGAAAAGAAATACTAAAGCTCCTGGAAGCGGGTATTATCTATCCTGTTGCTCATAGCGATTGGGTGACTCCGGTGCATTGCGTCCCTAAGAAGGGAGGCATTACCGTTTTCCCTAATGATAAGGATGAATTGATCCCTCAGAGGATTATTACTGGCTATAGGATGATGATCAATTTTAGGAAATTGAATAAAGCCACTAGGAAAGATCATTAACCTCTGCCTTTTATCGACCAAATGCTAGAAAGACTGTCTAAACACACACACTTCTGCTTTCTAGACGGTTATTCTGGTTTCTCCCAAATACTAGTTGCACAATCTGATGAGGAGAAAACCACTTTCACCTGCCCTTTCGGTACCTTTGCTTATAGATGTATGCCTTTTGGCTTATGTAATGCACCTGCCACCTTTCAAAGATGTATGATGGCTATATTCTCTGACTTTTCTGAAAAGATTGTTGATGTTTTCATGGATGACTTCTCCGTTTACGAGTCTTCCTTTAATGATTGCCTTAACAACCTTGATCGAGTCTTGCAGATATGTAAAAACACCAATCTTGTATTGAATTGGGAGAAGTGCCACTTTATGGTTAATGAAGGCATTGTCTTAGGACATAAAATTTCTGAAAGAGGTGTTGAAGTCGATAAGGCTAAGGTTGATGCAATCGAGGAAATGCCATACCCCACAGATATCAAAGGTATAAGAAGTTTCCTTGGTCATGCTGGTTTCTATAGAAGGTTCATTAAAGACTTCTCTAAGATTTCTAGGCCTCTTACCAATCTCTTGCAAAGGATATTCCTTTTGTCTTTGACGATGATTGTGAGGAAGCCTTCGAAATACTTAAGAGGGCTTTGATAACGGCACCTATTGTCCAATCACCTGATTGGAACTTGCCTTTTGAGATCATGTGTGACGCTAGTGATTATGCTGTTGGTGCTGTTCTAGGGCAAAGAGTTGATAAGAAGTTGAATGTTATTCACTACGCTAGTAAAACTCTAGACAGTGCCCAGAGAAACTATGCTACTACAGAGAAGGAATTTTTAGCAGTCATGTTTGCATGTGAAAAGTTCAGGTCTTACATAGTTGATTCCAAAGTCACTATTCACACTGATCATGCTGCTATTTAGTACCTCATGGAGAAGAAAGACGCTAAACCTAGACATATGAGATGGGTTCTCTTGCTACGAGAATTTGATTTGCATGTTGTTGATAGGAAGGGTGCTGATAACCCCGTAGCAGATAACTTGTCTAGGTTGGAGAACGTTCTTGATGACCTACAACCTATTGATGATAGCTTTCCTGATGAGCAATTGAATGTCATCAATGCTTCACGTAGTGCACCGTGGTATGCTTATTATGCAAACTATATCATTGCCAAATATATACCACCTAGTTTCACATACCAGCAAAAGAAGAAATTCTTCTTTGACTTGAGACATTACTTTTGGGATGATCCTCACCTTTATAAGGAAGGAGTAGATGGTGTTATTAGACATTGTGTACCTGAACATGAACAGGGACTGATCCTACAGAAGTGTCACTCCGAGGCCTACGGAGGACACCATGCGGGAGATAGAACTGCACACAAGGTATTGCAATCAGGTTTCTATTGGCCCACTCTCTTTAAGGATGCCCGTAAGTTTCTCTTGTCTTGTGACGAATGTCAAAGAATAGGCAATATCGGTAAACGTCAGGAAATGCCTATGAATTGTTCACTTTCATTGAACCATTTGATGTTTGGGGCTTTGATTATATGGGACCTTTTCCAAAATCTAATGGGTATACTAACATCTTAGTTGCTGTTGATTACATCACTAAGTGGGTAGAAGCTATCCCCACTAGTAGTGCTGATCACAACACTTCTATCTGGATGCTTAAAGAAGTTATCTTCCCTAGATTCGGAGTCCCTAGATATCTAATGACCGACGATGGTTCACACTTCATTCATGGTGCTTTCCGTAAAACGCTTGCTAAGTACGATGTCAACCATAGAATTGCGTCTCCCTATCACCCTCAGTCCAGTGGTCAAGTAGAGCTAAGCAATAGAGAGATTAAACTAATTCTGCAAAAGACTATAACCAGGTCTAGAAAGAATTGGTCTAAGAAGCTCGATGATCCACTGTGGGCTTATAGGACTGCCTATAAGAATCCCATGGGCATGTCTCCGTACAAAATGGTGTACGTTAAAGCATGTCATTTACCTCTTGAGCTGGAGCATAAAGCTTATTGGGCAATCAAAGAGCTCAACTTTGATTTCAAACTTGCCGGTGAGAAGAGGTTATTTGATATTAGCTCGCTTGATGAATGGAGAACTCAGGCATATGAGAATGCCAAGTTGTTCAAAGAGAAGGTTAAGAGGTGGCATGATAAGAGGATACAAAAGCGTGAGATCAATGTAGGTGATTATCTCTTGCTATATAACTCTCGTTTAAGATTCTTTGCAGGCAAGGTTCTCTCTAAATGGGAAGGTCCCTATGTTGTTGAGGAAGTATATCGTTCTGGTGCTATCAAGATCAACAACACGGAAGGTAATTGTCCAAGAGTTGTAAATGGGCAGAGAATCAAGCATTATATCTCAGGTACTCCCATAAATGTTGAAAGCAATATCATCAATACCATAACTCCGGAAGAATACCTAAGGGATATTTATCACCCTGTTTTAGACTCCAAAAACGAAGAGGTATGTGATTCGGTAAGAAGATAGACTCCAAAACTTTTCCAGGAGGAATTTTTCTCCGTTTTGGAATATTTGAAAAAAATAAAAAAATTGGAAGTAGTCCGGAAAGTGCGCGAGGAGGCGACAAGCCTGCCCGACGTGGGCCCACCCCCTGGCCGCGCAGGGAGGGCTTGTGGCCACCTCGCACGCCTCCCAGACTGTGTTTTCATGCGGAGTACTCCTTCTGATCTAGAAAAAATCAATATATATTCTCCCGTTTGGTCTGACCCCTGTATCACGCAGATTTCCTCTGTTTTGAGCCTGTTTCTGTTGCAGATCTAGATCGCTATGACTTTCCCAAAAGCTCCGAAGGACAAGATCTTCGAGAAGGTCATCAATCCCTACCTCACGGGAGTGCTGCAACACCCTCAGTCTATCGAGATGCGTGAGGGGATGTTGAACATCCGTGATGTTGAGGGGCCCGAGAAGACCGGAAGCATGGAGACGAGGCTCGAAGCAATGGAGCAACAAGTCTTTAAGTGCGAGGGGATGGTGGAGCGCGGACTCAACGCCAACCACATGATGATCACGGAGTTCACCAACAAGCACATGATTGATGCCAATGACATTGGGAAGCACCTCTCCAGGCTCTATGACAGGATTGATCAACTCCAGGCCGAGATCTATTACCTGCAGAACCAAAATTGTGAGTATGAGTATAGATTTAAATCAATACGGTTGGCTGCAGATTTGAGGATTCCGGAGACTCGTTCATCTTTCCATGATGGAGCACCTATGCCTTGGAAGACGGAGGATCAAGCCTGTGTTGCAAAAACTCCACCACCATCACCACCAAAGGAAGACAACTGAACATGGGTATGGGCAATCCCCTTGGCTTGTGCCAAGCTTGGGGGAGTTGCCCCGGTATCGTATCACCATCACATCTTTTGCCTTTACCTTTGCTTTAGTTTTCCTTTTTAGTTTTCTCTTTCTCTAGTAGTTTAAAAGTCTTAGTGTTTTAGTCTTGAGTTTTGCTTTGTGTCACCCCCGATGTATTCGAGCTCGTGAGCCATATAATAAAGCGTGTCTTAGTTGAAGGGCTTTGCCTCTTGCCATGACCAATAGATTGAGAAAGAACAGAAGCATGAAAGATCATGTAATGATCTTATGGGAAGTGATGGCTTCGCATATAAAAAGAATGATGATTGAAACTTGTTGAGGGTAGACAAACGTAGACCTTGGTCATTGTTGCAGTTAATAGGAAGTGATAAAGAAGGAGAGGTTCACATATAAATATATCATCTCTGACACCATCTATGATTGTGAACACTCACTAAACTATTGCATGCCTAGAAGTAGATGTTGGACAAGGAAGGCAACATAATGAATTGTGTTTGCTTGGTTCCAAACAATGTTATATGCCTAGAGATCCCTTAGCATGTGACGATTGCTTCGACCTCACTTTAGCCAAACCTCCCGCACTAAGTAGAGATACTACTTGTGCATCCATAAACCATCAACCCAGTTTTGCCATGTGAGTCCACCATACCTACCTATGGATTGAATAAGATCCCTCAAGTAAGTTGTCATCGGTGCAAGCAATAAAAATTGCTCTCTAATATGTATGATCTGTTAGTGTGTGGAAAATAAGCTTTGTACGAACCTGTGATGAGGAAGACATAAAAGTGACAGACTGCATAATAAAGTTCCTTATCACAAGAGGCAATATAAAGTGACGTTCCTCCGCACTAAGAGGACACACATCCAAACCTCAAAAGCGCATGACAACGTCTGCTTCCCTCTGCGAAGGGCCTATCTTGTACCTTTACTTTTTACCCTTGAAAGAGTCATGGTGATCTTCACCAATTCCTTATTTCGCCTTTATCTTGGCTAACGTCATATGCTTGGGAAAGATCTATATTCATATGTCAACTTGGAAGTAAGTATTCATGAATTATTATTGTTGACACTACCCTTGAGGTAAGCAGTTGGGAGGCAAAACCATAAGCCCCTATCTTTCTCTGTGTCCAGCTGAAACTTTGATCTCATGAGTACCACGTGAGTTGTAGCAATTGTAGAGAACAAAAGAATGATTGAGTATGTGGATTTGCTTTACAAGCTCTTATTTGACTCTTTGTGATGTTGTCATAAATCGCAATTGCTTCAATGACTAAAGGTTATCGGTTGTTACTTCTCGGTAAGGTTCTTGATCCATGCTTTACTTTATCAAGGAATTATCACTTTAGCATTAGAGATTATATGTTGGTATGGCTGTTCTGATCATGATAATGATGCATGCATGTTCGTATCTTGTTTTGTCGACACCTCTCTCCCTAAACATGTGGACATATTTATTGAGCTAGGCTTTCGCTTGAGGACAAGCGAGGTCTAAGCTTGGGGGAGTTGATACGTCCATTTTGCATCATGTTTTCATGTTGATATTTATCGCTTCTTGGGCTGTTATTTCACTTCATGGTACAATACTTTTGACTTTTCTTATTTTGCAAGGTTTACATGAAGAGGGAGAATGCCGACAGCTGGAATTCTGGCCTGAAAGAGGAGCAAAGTTGAGATACCTATTCTGCGCAACTCCAAACGTCATAAAAATCAACGAGGACTTTTTTTGGATTTTAAAAAAATACTGGGCCGAAGAAGCGCCAGAGGGGCGCCAGCAGGTGGCCACAACCCTGCACGACGCGACCACCCCCCAGGCCGCGCCAAGGGGGCTTGTGGGCAGCCTGCTGGCCCACTGGCCCCCTCTTCTGCTATATGAGGGGTTTCATCTGGAAAAAATCAGGGAGGAGCTTTTTCGTGGATTCGCCGCCGCCACGAGGCGGAACTTGAGCAGAAACAATCTAGAGCTCCGGCAGGACGATCCTGCCGGGGAAACTTCCCTCCCGGAGGGGTAAATCGTCGCCATCGTCATCACGAACACTCCTCTCATCGGAGGGGACTCGTCACCATCAACATCTTCATCAGCACCATCTCATCTCCAAACCCTAGTTCATCAATTGTAACCAATCTCCGTCTCGCGACTCCGATTGGTACTTGTAAGGTTGCTAGTAGTGTTGATTACTCTTTGTAGTTGATGCTAGTTGGATTATTTGGTGGAAGAGTTTATGTTCAGATCCTTGGAAGCTTAAGCCCTAGTTTATGCGTTGCTTCGTAAGGGGCTGCTTTGGATCCACTAGTTTAATGCTATGGTTAGACTTTGTCTTAATTCTTCTTTCGTAGTTACGGATGCTTGCCAGAGGGGTTAATCATAAGTGGGATGCTTGTCCAAGTAAGGGCAGTACCCAAGCGCCGGTCCACCCACATATCAAACTATCAAAGTAACGAACGCAAATCATATGAACTTGATGAAAACTAGCATGGCAGAAATTCCCGTGTGTCCTCGGGAGCGTTTTTCCTCCTATAAGACTTTGTCCAGGCTTGTCCCTTGCTACAAGAGGGATTGGGCCTCTTTGCTGCACCGTTGCTACATTTGTTACTTGTTGCTTGCTACAAATCGTCTCACCACACAATCACTTGTTACCGATAATTTCACTGCTTGCAGATATTTCCTTGCTGAAAAGCACTTGTGAGATCCTTCTGCTCCTCGTTGGGTTCGACACTCTTACTTATCGAAAGAACTAAGATTGATCCCCTATACTTGTGGGTCATCAGACCCCACCTCAAGACCAGAGGTGAGCAGATGTCTTTCTTGGTCAGCACCATCCGAGGGATGTAGAAGAATATTTCAGAGATTCTGCTAAACCAGTAGAGCCTACAAAGGATCGTGGAAACAAAGTTACATGACCTAGATGTGAAGGTTACGGAGTTGACCACCACTATTGAGCAGCTTCAGCATGAAGTTGAGTTGGTGATGATTCCATGCTCAGATGATGAAGATGATGATGACGTATTTCTCTGATGAGTCATTTGACTCCAACTATAAACTGTTCAAAAATCAATATGTTAAAGTATTTGCTCCATATGTTGGAACTAAGTGCAGGAATGGACCACCCCTGAGGAAAATCTGGGTCCCCAAAATTTGCTTGGAAAATCTTCAAGTGAATGTCCTCATGACACCACGTGTGAAGAAACAGAACCCCATATCAAATTCCTCAGGCGGACCAAGGTCTTCCCGAGGATCAAAATCCTCAAATTGTGAATATTATGCTCGTATTCGCCCTAATGCTTCTGATATGCAGGAAAATTACAAGGGACATGAATATGAGCGTTATTCCTGTTGGGGATCATAGTAATTTCAAAACAAATCCTATGCCATACAAGGATCTATCTATGGAGAAACCAGCAACGAGAGAGGTTGTAGAGCATATTCATACCTTTGAAGACCGCTAAGCGGAAGCATCACTATGAACGCGGTTGATGCAGTCGTACTCGCTGCAATTCAGATATCGGTGGATTCCGATCTATTTGCAGAACTACGACACCTCCGCGTTCAACACACGTACAGCCCGGTGAAATCTCCCACGCCTTGATCTAGCAAGGAGGAGGGAGAGGTTGAGGGAGAGCTCCGGCAGCATGACAGCGTGGTGGCGGTGGAGCTACGAGGTTCTCCGGCAGAGCTTTGCCATGCTATGCGGAGGACTAGGAGAGAGAGGTGTAGGGCTGTGCTGGGAGAGGAAGAAATTGTGTCTCCAAAAGCCAAAAACCACCACTATATATAGGGGGAGAGGGAGGAGGTTCCAGCCCTTGGAGTTCCCACCCCTAAGGGGTGCGGCAGCCCCATCTGGGGCAGAGGGCGGCAGCCAGGGCAGGGAGAGGAGGGGTGGCACACCCAGATGGGCCTTGGGCCCCTCCTGCGCCTAGGGTTTGCCCCCCTCCACCTCTGCTTGCGCCTTGGGCCTAGGTGGGAGGCGCACCAGCCCACTCTAGGCTGGTTCCCTTCCACCTTTTGGCCCATTCTAGCCTTTGGGGCTGGTGGCCCCTCCCGATGGACCCCGGAACCCTTCCGGTGGTCCCAGTATGTTCCTGGTGACGCCCGAAACATTTCCGGTGTCCAAAACCTCTCATCGTATATATCAATATTTACCTCCGGACCATTCCGGAGCTCCTCGTGACGTCCGAGATCTCATCCGGGACTCCGAACTACCTTCGGTAACCATGCACACTATTTCCCTATAACCTTGGCATCATTGAACCTTAAGTGTGTAGACCCTACGGGTTCGGCAAACATGCAGACATGACCGAGACATCTCTCCAGCCAATAACCAACAGAGGGGTATGGATATCCATGTTGGTTCCCACATGTTCCACGATGATCTCATCGGATGAACCACGATGTCAAGGATTGAATCAATCCCGTATGCAATTCCCTTTGTCTATCAGTATGATACTTGCCCGAGATTCAATCGTGGGTATCCCTATACCTTGTTCAATCTCGTTACCGGCAAGTCTCTTTACTCGTTCCGTAACACATCATCCCGTGGCTATCTCCTTAGTCACACTGAGCTCAATATGGTGATGGATTACCGAGTGGGCCCAGAGATACCTCTCCGTCACACGGAGTGACAAATCCCGGTCTCGATACGTACAACTCAACAGACACCTTCGGAGATACCTGTAGTGCACCTTTATAATCACCCAGTTACGTTGTGATGTTTGGTACACCCAAAGCACACCTACGGTATCCGGGAGTTGCACAATCTCATGGTCTAAGGAAATGATACTTGCCATTAGAAAAGCTTTAGCAGACGAACAACACTATCTAGTGCTATGCTTAGGATTGGGTCTTGTCCATCACATCATTCTCCAATGACGTGATCCCGTTATGAATGAAATCCAATGTCCATGATCAAGAAACCATGATCATCTATTGATCAACGAGCTAGCCAACTAGAGGCTCACTAGGGACACATTGTGATCTATATATTCACACATGTATTATGGTTTCTGGTTAATACAATTATAGCATGAATAATAGACAATTATCATGAACTGGAAATATAATAATAACATATTTATTATTTCCTCTAGGGCATATTTCCAACAGTCTCCCACTTGCACTAGAGTCAATAATCTAGTTACATTGTGATGAATCGAACACCCATAGAGTTCTGGTGCTGATCATGCTTTCCCCGTGGAAGAGGTTTAGTCAACGGGTGTGCGACATTCAGATCTGTATGTACTTTACAAATATCTATTTCTCCATCCTAGATGTATCCACGAATGGAGTTGAAGCAGCGCTTGATGTGCTTGGTCTTCTTGTGAAACCTGGGCTCCTTTGCAACAGCAATAGCTCGAGTGTTGTCACAGAACAGAGTCATCGGGCCCGACGCACTTGGAATCACTCCTAGGTCGGTGATGAACTCCTTCACCCAGGCTCCTTCCTGTGCTGCTTCCGAAGCAGCTATGTACTCTGCTTCACTTGTAGATGTCGCCACGATGCTTTGCTTTCAACTGCACCAACTAACTGCCCCATTATTCAAAATGTATACGTATCCGGTTTGTGACTTGGAGTCATCCGGATCTGTGTCGAAGCTAGCATCGACATAACCCTTTACGACACACTCTTTGGCACCTCCATAGACGAGAAACATATCTTTAGTCCTTTTCAGGTACTTTAGGATATTCTTCACTGTTGTCCAGTGATCCACTCATGGATCACTTTGGTACCTCCCTACCAAACTTATGGCAAGGTTCACATCAGGTCGGGTACACAGCATGGCATACATGATAGAGCCTATGGCTGAAGCATAGGGGACAATACTCATCTTTTCTCTATCTTCCGCCATGGTCGGTCATTGAGTCGCACTCAACCTCACACCCTGCAATGCAGGCAAGAACCCCTTCTTAGCCTTCTCCATATTGAACTTCTTCAATATCTTGTCAAGGTATGTGCTTTGTGAAAGATCTATGAGGCATCTCGATCTATCTCTATAGATCTTGATGCCTAATATGTAAGCAGCTTCTCCAACGTCCTTCATTGAAAAACACTTATTCAAATATGCCTTGATGCTTTCCAATAGTTCTATATCATTTCCCATCAATAATATGTCATCCACACATAATATGAGAAATGCTACAGATCTCCCACTCACTTTCTTGTAAATACAAGCTTCTCCATAATTCTGTATAAACCCAAGCGCTTTGATCACCTCATCAAAGCGAATGTTCCAACTCCGAGATGCTTGCACCAGCCCATAGATGGAGCGTTGGAGCTTGCATACCTTGTTACCACTGCTAGGATCTACAAAACCTTCCGACTGTATCATATACAATTCTTATTTAAGAAAGCCGTTCAGGAATGCTGTTTTGACATCCATTTGCCAGATTTCATAATCATTAAATGCAGCAATTGCTAACATGATTCGGACCGACTTCAGCATCGCTACGGGTGAGAAGGTCTCATCGTAGTCAGTCCCTTGAACTTGTCGATAACCCTTAGCGACAAGTTGAGCCTTATAGATGGTCACATTACTATCTGCGTCAGTCTTCTTCTTGAAGATCCATTTATTTTCTATGGCTCGCCAATCATCGGGCAAGTCCACCAAAGTCCATACTTTGTTCTCATACATGGATCCTATCTCGGATTTCATGGTCTCAAGCCATTTGTTGGAATCCGGGCCCGCCATCGCTTCTTCATAGTTTGAAGGTTCACTATTGTCTAACAACATGATTTCCATGACAGGGTTGCCGTACCACTCTGGTGCGGAACGTACCCTTGTCGACCTTCGAGGTTCAATAGCAACTTGATCCAAAGTGTCATGATCATTATCATTAACTTCATTTCTAGCCGGTGCAGGCGCCTTAGAAACATTTTCTTGGGCTGCTCTACTCTCCAGTTCGAGAGGAGGTACAACTACCTCATCAAGTTCTATTTTCCTCCCACTTACTTCTTTCGAGAGAAACTCTTTCTCTAGAAAGGTTCCGTTCTTAGCAACAAAGATCTTTCCTTCGGATATAAGATAGAAGGTGTACCCAATAGTTTCCTTAGGGTATCCTATGAAGACGCATTTTTCCGCTATGGGGTTCGAGCTTCTCTAGTTGATGTTTCTTCACGTAAGCTTGGCAGCCCCAAACTTTAAGAAACGATAGCTTAGGTTTCTTGCCAAACCATAATTCTACGGTGTCGTCTCAAAGGATTTAGACGATGCCCTATTTAAAGTGAATGCGGCAGTTTCCAATGCATATCCCCAAAATGATAGTGGTAAATCGGTAAGAGACATCATAGATCTCACCATATCCAATAAAGTGCGATTAAGACGTCCAGACACACCGTTACACTGCGGTGTGCTAGGCGGCGTGAGTTGTGAAACAATTCCACATTTCCGTAGGTGTGTGCCAAACTCATGACTCAAATATTCTGCTCCACAATCAGATCGTAGAAACTTTATTTTCTTGTCGCGTTGATTTTCCACCTCACTCTGAAATTCCTTGAACTTTTCAAAGGTTTCATACTTGTGCTTCATTAAGTAGACATATACATATCTACTTAAATCATCGGCGAGGGTGAGAACATAACGATAGACACCACGAGCTTCAACGCTCATTGGACCGCATACATCAGTCTGTATTATTTCCAACAAGTTAGTTGCTCGCTCCATTATTCTGGAGAACGGAGTCTTGGTCATCTTGCCCATGAGGCACGGTTCGCATGTGTCAAATGATTCAAAATCAAGTGACTCCAAAATTCCATCTGTATGGAGTTTCTTCGTGCGCTTTACGACGATATGACCAAGGCGGCAGTGCCACAAGTATGTGGGACTATCATTATCAACCTTGCATCTTTTAGCACTCACACTATGAATATGTGTAACATCACGATCGAGATTCATTAGGAATAAACCATTAACCAGCGGGGCATGACCATAAAACATACCACCCACACATAAATAGAACAACCTTTATTTTCAGATTTAAATGAGTAGCCATCTTGCATCAAGCGAGATCCCGATACAATGTTCATGCTTAATGATGGTACTAAATAACAACTATTAAGGTTTATAACTAATACCGAAGGTAGATGTAGAGGTAGCGTGCCGACGGCGATCACATCGACCTTGGAACCATTCTCGACGTGCATCGTCACCTCGTCCTTAGCCAGCCTACGCTTGTTCTGTAGTTCCTGCTTAGACTTGCAAATGTAAGAAACAACACCGGTATCAAATACCCAGAGCTACTACTAGTGCGGGTAAGGTACACATCAATAACAAGTATATCACATATACCTTTGACGTTGCCGGCCTTCTTGTCCGCTAAGTACTTGGGGCAATTCCGCTTCCAGTGACCGGTTCCCTTGCAGTAGTAGCACTCAGTCTCAGGCTTAGGTCCTTTCTTTGACTTCTTCTCGACAACTTTCTTACCGGGCGCGGCAACAACTTTGCCATCTTTCTTGAAGCTTTTCTTACCCTTCTCCTTCTTGAAACTGGTGGTCTTATTGACCATCAACACTTGATGCTCTTTCTTGATTTCTACCTCTGCATATTTCAGCATTGAATACAAGTCGGGAATAGTCTTATCCATCCCTTGCATGTTGTAATTCATCACAAATCCTTTGTATCTAGGTGGAAGCGGCTGGAGGATTCTGTCAATGACCGCAACATCCGGAAGTTCAACTCCGAGTTGAGTCAAGCGGTTGTGCAACCCACACATTCTGAGTATGTGCTCACTGACAGAACTATTCTCCTCCATCTTACAGCTAAAGAACTTGTCGGAGACTTCATATCTCTCGACCCGGGCATGAGCTTGAAAAACAAGTTTCAGCTCCTCAAACATCTCATATGCTCCGTGTTGCTTAAAACGCCTTTGGAGCCCCGGTTCTAAACTATAAAGCATGCCGCAGTGAACAAGAGAGTAGTCATCACTCTACGACTGCCATGCATTCCTAATGTCCTAGGTTGCCGCGGGAACAGGAGGATCACCTAGCATGCATCAAGGACATATGCCTTCTTGGAAGCCATGAGGATGAGCTTTAAGTTACGAGCCCAGTCCGCATAGTTGCTCCCATCGTCTTTCAGCTTGGTCTTCTCTAGGAGCGCGTTGAAGTTGAATGGGACATTTGCGTTGGCCATTGGATCTACAATATTTGTAAAGACAATTTTGGACTAAGTTCATGATAATTAAGTTCATCTAATCAAATTACTAATGAACTCCCACTTAGATCGACATCCCTCTAGTCATCCAAGTGTTACATGATCCACGTCGACTAGCCCGTGTCCGATCATCACGTGAGATGGACTAGTCATCAATGGTGAGCATCTCCATGCTGATCGTATCAACCATATGACTCATGTTCGACCTTTCGGTCTCCTGTATTCGAGGCCATGTATGTACATGATAGGCTCGTCGAGTCAACCTAAGTGTTTTGCGTGTGTAAACTGGCTTACACCCATTGTATGCAAACGTTAGAATCTATCACACCCGATCATCACATGGTGCTTTGAGACAACGAACCTTCGCAACGGTGCACACTTAGGGGAATACTTATCTCGATTTTTTTAATGAGGGATCATCTTATATTTGCTACCGTCGTTCTAAGCAATAAGATGTAAAACATGATAAACATCACATGCAATCAAAGAGTGACATGATATGGCCAATATCATCTTGCTCCTTTGATCACCATATTCGGGGCACCATGATCATCATCGTCATCGGCATGACACCATGATCTCCATCATCATGATCTCCATCATTGTGTCTCCGTGAAGTTGTCACGCCAACTATTAATTCTACTACTATAGCTATTTGTTAGCGATAAAGTAAAGTAATCAACATGGCGTTGCATCTCATACAATAAATTAAGACAACTCCTATGGCTCGTGTCGGTTGTCATACTCATCGACATGCAAGTCGTGAATCCTATTACAAGAACATGATCAATCTCATACATCACATCCCTTTGGCCATATCACATCAGATAGCATACCCTGCAAAAACAAGTTAGACGTCCTCTAATTGTTGTTGCAAGTTTTACGTGGCTAGTTTGGGTTTCTAGCAAGAATGTTTCTCACCTACGTGACAGCCACAATGTTGATATGCCAATTCTATTTACCGTTCATAAGGACCCTTTTCATCAAATCCAATTCGACTAATGTGGGAGAGACACACACACGCTAGCCACCTTATGCACCAAGTGCATGTTTGTCGGTGGAACCAGTCTCGCGTAAGCGTACGTGTAAAGTCGGTCCGGGCTGCTTCATCCCACAATACCTCCGAAAATGATAAGACTAGTAACGACAAGCAAGTTGACAAATAAGTGCCCACAACTTTTGTGTTCTACTCGTGCATAGAATCTACGCATAGAACCTTGGCTCGGATGCCACTGTTGGGGATCATAGTAATTTCAAAAATATTCCTACGCCATACAAGGATCTATCTATGGAGAAACCAGCCACGAGAGAGGTTGTAGAGCATCTTCATACCTTTGAAGTTCGCTAAGCGGAAGCGACACTGTGAACGCGGTTGATGGAGTCGTACTGATTGCGATTCAGATCGCGGTGGATTCCGATCTATGTGCCAAACTACGGCACCTTCGCGTTCAACACATGTACAGCCCGGTGACGTCTCCCACGCCTTGATCCAGCAAGGAGGAGGGAGAGGTGGAGGGAGAGCTCCGGCAGCACCACGACGTGGTGGCGGTGGAGCTACGAGGTTCTCCGACAGAGCTTCGCCAAGCTATGCGGAGGACGAGGAGAGAGAGGTGTAGGGCTGTGTTGGGAGACGAAGAAATTGTGTCACCAAAAGCCAAAAATCACCACTATATGTAGGGGGAGATGGAGGAGGTGCCAACCCTTAGGATTCCCACTCCTAAGGGGTGCGGCAGCCCCATCTGGGGCAGAGGGCGGCAACTAGGGCAGGGAGAGGAGGGGTGGCGCACCCAGATGGGCCTTGGGCCCCTCATGTGCCTAGGGTTTGCCCCCCTCCACCTCTGCTTGCGCCTTGGGCCTAGGTTGGAGGCGCACCAGCCCACTCTGGGCTGGTTCCCTTCCACCTTTTGGCCCATGCTAGCCTTTGGGGCTGGTGGCCCCTCCCGGTGGACCCCGGAACCCTTTCGGTGGTCCCAGTACATTAACGGTGACGCCCGAAACATTTCCGGTGTCCAAAACCTCTCATCCTATGTATCAATCTTTACCTCCGGACCATTCCGGAGCTCCTCGGGATGTCTGGGATCTCATCCAGGACTCCAAACTACCTTCCGTAACCATGTACACTATTTCCCTATAACCCTGGCGTCATCGAACCTTAAGTGTGTAGACACTACGGGTTCGGGAAACATGCAAACATGACCGAGACATCTCTCCGGCCAATAACCAACATCGGGGTTTGGATATCCATGTTGGTTCCCACATGTTCCACGATGATCTCATCGGATGAACCACGATGTCAAGGATTCAATCAATCTCGTATGCAATTCCCTTTATCTATCGGTAGGATACTTGCCCGAGATTCGATCATCGGCATCCCTATACCTTGTTCAATCTCGTTACCGGCAGGTCTGTTTACTCGTTCCGTAACACATCATCCCGTGGCTAACTCCTTAGTCACACTGAGCTCAATATGATGATGGATTACCGAGTGGGCTCGGAGACACCTCTCCGTCACATGGAGTGACAAATCCCGATCTCGATACATACAAGTCAACAGACTCTTTCAGAGATACCCGTAGTGCACCTTTATAATCACCCAGTTATGTTGTGACATTTGGTACACCCAAAGCACACCTATGGTATCCGGGAGTTGCACAATCTCACGGTCTAAGGAAATAATACTTGACATTAGAAAAGCTATAGCAGACGAACAACACGATCTAGTGCTATGCTTAGGATTGGGTCTTGTCCATCACATCATTCTCCAATGACGTGAACCCGTTATCAATGACATCTAATGTCCATGATCAAGAAACCATGATCATCTATTGATCAACGAGCTAGCCAACTAGAGGCTCACTAGGGACACATTGTGATCTATATATTCACACATGTATTACGGTTTCAGGTTAATACAATTATAGCATGAATAATAGACAATTATCATGAACTGGAAATATAATAATAGCATATTTATTATTGCCTCTAGGGCATATTTCCAACAATTCCTAAAATCATTATGTTCATAAGTCCACAAAGAATTTCTCTGCTTTGTCATTTGAGTACTCTAACCCCCTAGTGTGAAAAGTAGTGCATTAGCTTTAACGCCTCCATTCTCATATGGTGCTCGAAGGATGATGAACTCTTTGCCATCCCTTCATATGTGGGTGGTGAAGAAATTGAACTAATCACTACTACAGGTCAGGGCTCCATTTGAAAGTCATCATCTGAAGAATTTGCTGGAGACGTGAGGAAATTGCTTGATTGGACGCAAGCTAAAAATGATGAAATGACAACATTTCACCCGTCCTCGCATTTACTGTTTATGATGAAATTCTTATTTGATGAAACTGATATCATATTCTTCAAATCTGAAGCATATGAGATGGTAAGATGTACTAATTCATGTGCAGGATGACAAACCCAAGAATACAGAGTGGGTTCTTGACAGTGGTTGCACAAATCACATAACTGGTGATAAAAGCTTGTTGATGAATAAGCCACTGACTCCGTCACCACTGAAGCAAATCACTTACGCTAATAAAGGTAAAAGCAAGGTATTGGGACTTGGCAAGGTGGCTATCTACAAGGATAGGCACATGGACAAAGTCATGCTTGCCGAATCCCTTGGGTTTAACCTCATGCCAGTCTCAATTCTTTGTGATCTTGATATGATTGTCATCTTTGGAAAATATAGATGCGTAGTCATCATGGAATCTGACAAATCCAAAGTCTTCGAAGGCTATAGGATAGCTGATTTGTACATTGTTGATTTTTCCACAGGTCCTCAACCAACCACATGCTTACTAGCAAAAACCTGAGAAGGCTAGCTATGGCATCGACGACTGGGTCATGCAGGCATGAGGAATTTGCACACGCTGGCAAAGAAGAAGCATGTCATTGGCATAAAAACCATCAAATTCCTTAAGGACCATCTCTGTGGTGCTTGTGAGTCTGAAAAATAACCAGATCCAAACACCCCTCCAAGACTATCATGACTACTACTCGTCTGTTTGAACTGCTTCACATGGATCTGTTTGGACCTACTCATTATGCTACTCTAACCAATGCATCATCTTTATATGGATTTGTCATCGTTGATGACTATTCTCGCTATACTTGGGTACACATCATTCTGTATAAAACTGAAGTGCGCGAAGCCTTCAAACGTTTTTCCTCAATGGCCTCGACGAACTTTGGCGTCAAGATCAAACACATCACGAGTGACAATGGGACAAAATTCAAGAATACTGGACTTGATGATTATCTTGATGAACTTGGTATTACTCACGAATTGTCTGCTCCTTATACTCCTCAACAAAATGTCATCGTTGAACGCAAGAATAGGACTCTGGTTGAAATGGCATGGATTATGCTTGAATAATAACAGACTCCTCATCGCTTCTGGCCTGAAGCAATCCACACTGCTTGCCACATCATCAACCGGGTATATCTTCACAAATTCCTCAAGAAAACCTCATATGAACTCCTCACTGACAAGAAACCCAATGTAAGTTATTTCAAAGTCTTCGGTGCAAGATGCTGGATTAGAGATCCTCACCATAGCTCAAAGTTTGCACCTAAAGCACATGAGGGTTTTATGCTTGGTTACAGAAAGGACTCACACACCTACAGAGTCTTCAACACCTATCACAACAAGGTTGTTGAAACTGTAGATGTGCGGTTCGATGAAACTAATGGCTCGCAAAGAGAGCAACTGCCTCTTGTGCCAGATAAATTACCTCCCGAGGAAGCCATCAAGCTCAAATCTATTGAAGATATCATTCCCACTTAGGAACAACCCCTTGTTGAAGAAGTCGTATCCAACACTGAGGAAACTCAAGAAGGTGTAGCTGAGGAAAATGCTACAGATCAAATTCCTCAGCCCAACCAAAGTCTTCAACCAGCTCATCCAAGGATTGCAAATGAAGTGGAACTTGACAAAATCCTCGATGACATCAATGCACCAGGTCCTCTCACTCACTCAAAAGCTTCACATTTAGTTAACTTTTGTGGGCATTCCTCTTTTATGTCTATCACAGAACCCTCAAAAGTTGTTGAAGCCTTCATGGAACCTGAGTGGATTCAAGCCATGCAAGATGAACTTCTTCAGTTCAAGCTAAATGATGTGTGGGAACTCGTTAAACGACCAGATCCTCGCAAGCACAATATCATCAGCACCAAGTGGATCTACCGAAACAAGTAAGATGAGGATGGTAAAGTGGTGAGGAATAAGGCACGGCTTGTAGCCCAATGCTACACACAGGTTGTAGGAATCGACTTCGATGAAACTTTTGCACCTGTTGCTAGACTAGAAGCTATTCGAATATTACTTGCTCATGCTAACCATCACAATATTACACTATATCAAATGGATGTGAAAAGTGCATTCCTCAATGGTAAGCTTGAGGAAGAAGTATATATTGCTCAGCCCCCAGGTTTTGAAGACCCGAAGTATCCTGACAAAGTCTTAAGACTCAAAAAGTCACTCTATGGCCTCAAGCAAGCCCCTCGGGCACGATATGATACATTGAAGGAATTCCTTGTGAAGAAAGGCTTCAAACCCGGTTCACTTGATCCTACTCTTTTCACAAAATCCTGTGACAATGAACTATTTGTGTGTCAAATATATGTCGACCACATTATCTTTGGTTGTACTGACAAACGTTACATGATGAATTTGCCTACATGATGGGTGAAGAATATCGAATGTCTATGATGGGGGAGCTGAAATTCTTCTTAGGTCTGCAAATTCGTCAACAACGCAATGACATCTTCATATCTCAGGAGAAATACCTCAAGGACATTCTGAGGAAATTCGGTATGCATTAATGCAAAGGCATCAAGATTCCTATGCCTACCAACGGCCACCTCTGCACTGATGAAAATGGTAAAGATTTTGATCAACAGGTATATCATTATATGATTGGCTCTTTATTGCACATATGTGCATCTATGCTAGATATTATGCTTAGTGTTTTCATGTGTGCTCGTTTTCAAGCAAAACCGAAAGAACCACACCATAAGGCTGTGAAACATATTCTTCGATATCTTGCTCACACACCAACACAAGGATTATGGTTCCCCAAGGGCTCAAATCTTCACCTGGTTGGATATTCTGATTCTGATTATGCTTGTGATCGTGTAGATCGCAAGTCAACATCAGGCACAGGTCATTTCCTCGAAAGATCATTAGTCTGCTGGTCCTCAAAGAAGCAGAACTGTGTTCCTCTCTCGAGTGCTGAAGTTGAATACATTGTTGCTGGATCTTGTTGTTATCAATAGCTATGGATGAAGCAAACACTCAGAGACTACGACATCAACATGAAGAATGTGCCCCTCTACAACGACAATGAGAGTGCAATCAAGATCGCCTACAACCCAATACAACACTCAAAGACCAAGCACATCCAAATTCGTCATCATTTTCTTCGTGACCATGTCCTCAAGGGCAATATGATCATCGATCATGTGAAGACTGCTGATCAACTAGCAGATATCTTCACGGAGCCCTTGGATGAGAGAAGGTTTTGCAAGTTGCGTGTGAGCTAAATATCCTAGAATCTTCGAATGTCTTGTAAACATGCACACATCCTAACACTTATGCAAAATTGATGACTTAGATGTGCAACACACAAAGTAATGATTTTCTTCAAACAATGAAGAATATCACACTAAGTGTGAAGAAATCAATGAAGAATTTGGTTTTCACGGCCCTACGACAATTGTACGCGGCGCCTGAAATTATCATTCTTATACGGTGGGTAACGCCACCACCCAACTTTGAAATTCTTCAATGTGAGACTTTGTCACAAAAACCTCAAATTTTCAAAGTTTCAAAATCTTCAAATTCTTCAAAACTTTTTGATGATCTTCATTTGAATATATAATGAGCTTTCAATGTCCGCAACAACATTCACTTATTGCTGAGTCTTCAATTTGATATTTCCTCTAAGTGAATGTGATCGGACCCGACTCCCCTCTATGCTAAGCTCAATCCAGTTTATTCACAATTCTTCATATGTGTTCTATTTGACACTTGTTCAAAATCCTCACTTAATCCTTGTCAGCTGAGGACTTTGCAACGAAATCCTCAAAATTCAATTTTTTTAACGTTACAACAGTAACCACACCCACTACTCACATTCGGATAGCCACGACCTCCACCTCTTAAATCGTGGGCACCATGTATCATGCGGAGACAAAGGGGCAAGGGCAGTTCGGTCCGAAAGTTTCGTCCCGACCAGTTTTTCACCTGAGCTACAAATAGCCCCCTACCTTCCTCAGTCAAAACTCTTCTCTTCCTCTCTTCTTCTCCGCTGAAGCTCAAACACTAGCGCTGCCACTAGCATCTTCGTCGTTGGTGAGGAAAAGCTTGACTGCCTCACCCTCGCCGTCGCTTCACTCACGTCGTGTGCAACATATCTTCCTCCGCCGCCGCCATAGGTGTCTTCAGTCGCCAAGTTATGGCACTAAAGATCTGAACCGAAGAACTTCCTCTAGTTACTTCTTCAGTTCATCGTGTTCTTCACACATGATAAATAAAATCCTATTTTACTGCCCCTGTTGATCTCTTAATTCTGTTTAGATTCACAAAATCTGTTTTTCCTCAGTAATTCTCTCAACTGTGCAGACTCATGTCTAGAACACTTGATGAATTTCACTAAGTCAATAAAATTCTTCACGAGATTCCTCAATTGTGTAAATTTTTGAATCTGCACAACTCTCGAACCCAAGATCAAATTCCTCAACTCACTGGTCAAATTCCTCAACTTTTGAAAATTTTCAATTTCCTCAAATCTGAGAACGCAGATGACCTTTCCAAATTCTTCACACCTATACTCTGTTCACAAGTACAAAATGACAGCTGATGAATCACTAGGTTCTCATCAACTTAACTCATTTGCAGCATTTATAGAAGAAACCTTACCTGTGTCTTCAAAACCATCAAGAATTCAAATTCCTCAGCAAAAATCTCAGTTGGAGTACAAGATAAGGCTTCAAAAGATAGAGCGCAGATGGGCAAAAGAGTGGAAAGAGTACATATATGTAACTCTAAAATATGCCAAGAAGTATGCCCTCAAGCCTCCCTGCAAAAGGTTGCCACAGGGAGATCAATAAGCAGCTCATCCCTCAAGCGTAGCAACTATTGAGGATTACCCTGATAAAAAGACAAATACTTGTCTATATTGCAGGAAAAGCCTAAAGCTGCTGTGACAAAATTCAATGAGGACTCTGCTGTTGCAGCCACTGCTGCCACTTCTTCAGCTGTTGAGGCCTTTGCCACTAAAATATCTCAGAAGAAGGCTCTGCTGGAGAAAACAAATCTCAAGCCAAAAGCCTCAATATATGCGTCAAAAGAGCAGTTTCCTCAAAAAGTTGCAACGACTTCAAAATCCTCAACTGCAGCAAAGTCTTCACCACCTCTGCAAAAGCAGCTCAGTAAGATTCAATCTGAACACCCTAGTTCCTCTAAGCCATCTGCCACTGCTCAGCTTCAAAATCTTCACCAAGTCCGTTGAAGACTAAGATGACTGCTGGTAGAGGTACCAGACCAAGTCCAAGCAAAATCGTCAATGTTCCTTCTGCATCACAAGGAAGTGAAGAATTCGATGATGAGACACTTCAAGCCATTATCAAAAACAAAGAACAAAGAGTTGCACAAGCCACTGGCAGCTCCATTCCTCTTGCAATGGATCCGAAGGTATTGCTAGAGTTCATAGACCTCTGGTATGAGGATCCAAACACTCCAATTGACGATTTGAAGCTCCCCCCTTGTGTAAGGCACATGGTTGCCACTTTCATCAATGAAGCTAAATGGAAGGAATAACAAGCCAAACAAGCGAGGGCTGCAAAAGTTAAAAAGGAGAAATTTCTGAAGCAGAACCTCCTCAACCTGTCGCCTGAGAAACTCGTTTCAACTCAGGTTGAACTGAAAACCCTCACGGACAAGTATACAAGTCTTCATGCTGATCGTAAGGGGGTCAAAGTGAAATTCGTCAAAGCTGCAACTGCTGCAATTGATGAATACAATAGCAGAATGGCCGCTCCAAAGCAGCAGACAAACCCTCAGCCAGGCTATATTGTTCAATAGACTGAGGAAGATGAAAATGAAGAACCAGCTGCTGAAGAAATTCCTCAAAATATTCCAGCTGAAGAATCTTCTAGGCCTGACACTGATGAAATAGTGCCTGATGAAATTGCTCCTTCACAAAAATCCTCAAAGGTGAAGAAAGTGACTCCGTCTGCAGCAGACGTGAAGAAAAGCAAAGCGGCTGAAAAAGAAGCTAAAAAGAGAAAACTTCAATGGCTTCAGAATCCTCAGAAGCCAAACGTAGGAAGATTATGCCCTTAGAATCTTCATCAGCCCCGATGGATGCTACTCCACTAAATGTAGCACCTTCGTATATGATTGTTCCATTCGGTGAAGAATACGTCATTCCCGAAGAGAATGAAGAAATGGAAGACACTCTCTCTCGTGCATCCATACCGATGGATGAGGAAATTCAAATTGATGATATTCCTCAAACCACCACACCTCCAATGACTACTGAAGAAAAGGAGGGTGATGAAGAAATTGGATGCAACACACCTGTGATCCATGATGAGTTCTAGGAAGAGACTCATCCAAACTCACAAAGAACAACTCAAATTCCTCAAACTCCAGCTGCCACTGAGATTCTGACCGGCTCTGATGAAAAGAGCATTCTTGAGGAGCCAACACAAGAATCAACTGCATCAGCTAAATAGAATGCAGCATCAAAAATTGCAACTGCTTCCTGAGATAAGAAAATTCCTCAAGATGAAGAAAATGCTCATGCTGAAGAAAATGCTCCTGCTCCTAATGCTGAAACTGCAATTGTCGTCGTGAATCCTGAAACTACAATTGTGGTGGCCACTACTCCTCAAGAGCATAATCTTCAACCAAAGCCTCATCAACCCTTCACCAAGAGGCCTAAGTTTCAGATGGAAGCATTCTATGATGAACGTCAGTACTTCACTAGAGAAAATCCCTATGAAAAGCTTTGCATCAGGCACAGAAAGGTCTAGACCAGAAATCTACTCAACTACCATTCTTCTGTGCTCTGTGGAATAAAGAATATTTCTTCACACTCACATTTATCACTGTGACATGGAGGAAATACCTTGCTTCACCACAATCCTCAATGTTCTTCACAAAGCAGGGCTCTTGCCATTCTATATAGATATCGGCGTCTGGAATACTGATATAATTCTTCAATTCTATGCCACACTGCATATCTCAGGAGACCCCAAAGACATCAACACATGGGTCTTGGACTGGATGACTCAACACACACATTATAAAGCTCTAGCCACAGAATTGCTTCGAGCTCTTCCAATGTCAATTCCTTCAGAGGATGCAATCAGGATGTATGATGAAGGAGAGCTGTCAGACAAGCTCATGGAAGTCCTCATGAAGCCTTTGGCCAAGGGCCAACCTCCAAGGACTCGATTTCTGGTGCAGGATTTGAAGTATGAGCCCAAAACTGTCTATGGGATCTTGTCATATTCCTTCGCACCAATCAAAGGGCATGACAATGAAGAAGATGTAGTAGGCATCATGAAGAATATCCTGTTCAACGTCATTCATGTCATCCCTATGAATCTTCATGATTTCTTCTTGAGGACTTTGGCTGACAATGCTTTGTCACCATACGAGTTGAAGATTTATGCGCCTTGGATCATGAGATTCATCAGGAACAGATCAGGCATCAACTATCAAGCTGACTTTCAGAACCACCTCGGATATCTGCCGCCTATCAAAGTCGTCAAGCAATCTTTTGAACCAGTTGAAGGCAAAGGCAAGTCCGTGATTGATGAAGGAAATCGGCCCCTAGATGGCCAATTTCGCAAGGCTGACTCATATTCCTCATATGATGACACTGCTACTCAAGATCCTTCAAGCCCAACTGCCCCAAGGGTGATGACTAATAGAGAGCTTCTCCTCAGTCTTCACCAGAAAGTTGATCACGATCACAAGTGGGTGAAATGACAGTTTGGCGCCATTGTGAATACCCTCAACGAGACTCAAAATGCAGTGAAGAAAAATCACTATTATCTTCATGAGGTATTTTATCGCACTTGGGCCACCTTGGCTCACCTGAAGACTCGAGAGGAACTTGAGGAAATGGAATTTATTCCATACTTTGACTGGTCGTGGCCTCCAAAGATAAAATTCAAGTCAATTCCAGTTCCTGACTTGGAGGACAGTTCATTTTCTTCATTTCACACTGTCGAATCAGATGAAGAACCAGAGGACAGTGTAACTAGTCCAAGAAAGAAGCCTATCTCCAAGGATGCTCATGCCACTACATCAATAAAGAAGTGAATTTCTTCAAGGGCGTTAGTCCTCAGTTTTGCCCCTTTTCGTCACTTGATGACAAAGGGGGAGAAATCTGAGAGTTAGTCTTCAAGAGGGATTCACTATGGGCTTATAAACTTATTAATTTACAAACTCTTGGCTCTTCTGAAGTTTTTGATGTAATGATTTGTAAATTAAGCCTGATGGTGTTCTGACTCTTTTGAACGTTTTTCTTCGCATGCTTATTCCTCAAAGTTTATTAATGCACGCATGCTGAAATTCGCCATACACCATTTCTCATCATGCATTTTTTAATTCCTCATACTATATGTCAAAAGCATGCATGAATCGCAAGATACAAGGGGAGATCTCTATGATATAAATCATCAATGTGCATCTTCTGTTCAAAGCAAATTCCTCAAAATATGCACATCTTCAGGGGGAGTTTCTCTGTATCTTGATTTCAAATTCCCCAAACTCAATACTTACATTTCATATTATTATCCCCGTTGAATACTTAACCTAATTGTCATCAACCACCAAAAAGGGGGAGATTGTAAGTGCATCTAGTGCCCTTAGTGATTCTCATGGATTGAAAACTTATAGGTTAAGAGACTAATATGTTTGTGAGTGTACACATGCTCTGTAAGTCGCTAAGGAGTTTGACTTATACGATGAATATCGACCCCTAGAAATGTACGTCTTCAGCTGAAGACTTTGTTCTTTCCTTGAAGACTTTGACCGCGAAGAAATTGTGATGAAATTGATATTCCTCATGAAGATATTGAAGATGAGGATTTCGGTGTGTCTGAAGAAAACACCCTGAAGACGTTGAAGCGTGAAGATTTATTCTTTCTGTTTCATTTTCTTTACACTTGACTCATAGGAACACCATACTATTAAAGGGGGTCGAGGTAAAACTACAGAATGATTTTCCTCATGATGCTCAACCGAAGCCTAAATATACCAAAGCCTCAAAGTGAGGAATATGAGAGACATGAGGACTTTCACAGTTGGAAGTTCCGACCATTGCCACGACACGTGCCACCTCACTAATCTTATCCACCCAACGGTCATATTATTTAAGGGCATTAATGTCAAATCATGTCGGGATGCTCCCAAGCTATAAATAGCTGCCCCCCACAACCACTTGCAGGTTGGCTGCTCCGAAAGAAATTGAAACTTGTCATTTAGAGTAACCCAAATTCCTCAGAGTCTTCGAGAGAAAATCATCAAGTGAGGAAATACCCCAAATACCAAACCCAAACCAAAAACCAAGTGATTGAGCATCACTAAAGAAGTTGTTCCTGTGTGGAACTGAAGCGTGTTACCTTTGAGGACTGTGCATCCTGAAGACGGTTAGGCGTCATGGTCTAGAGCATCCAGCAATCAATTGTGGATCGCCGGGTGACCGAGTTTGTGAGGGTTTGAAAGTCTGCCCTGAAGACTTACCACGAGTGTTGGGCGAGGACTGTGTGTCCTTAGCTCAAGGAGAATACAGTGGGGACTGTGTGTCCCAGGACGGTGTGTCCTTTGGTTTCAATACCAAGCCGCTCCGAACCAGATGTACAACTGTCACAGCAGTTGGAAGTTTGTCATCAACAACTGTCGTCATCAAGCTACGACTTCTATTTCTTCAAGTCTTTCATTTCCTCAATTATATTTTGAAGACTTTCACATGTTCTGTTTGAAGAATTTTTCTGAAGACTTTCTCTCAATTTCCTCAACCTCAAATTCTTCACTTGAGTTAATCTTCACATGCTTACTCAGTACTTGCGAACTGTGCAAGCCGAATCTCATAAATCTCATCGAGTACTTTGCCATAGTAGTTTTTGCACACCTGATCCTGTACTATTTCCGCTGTATTTAGTTCATGATTGAGGGATTTCCTCACAAGGAATTTCCTCAGTGATGAAATTTTAAAAATCTCCTCTTCACCTCCCTCTAGTCGATATAACACACTTTCAACATCTATATTTTCCAAAGATGACAATCATATCAAGATCACAAAGCATTGAGACTGACATGAGGTTAAACCCAAAGGATTCGACAAGCATGACTTTGTCCCTGTGCCGATCCTTAGGGATAGCCACTTTACCAAGTCCCAATACTTTGCTTTTACCTTTATCAATGTAAGTGATTTGCTTCAGTGGTGATGGAGTCAGTGGTATATTCATCAATAAGCTTTGTCGCCAGTCATGTGATTTGTGCAACCACTATCAAGAACCCACTTTGTATTCTTGGGTTTGTCATCCTATAGATGAATTAGTACAGCTTACCATCTCATATGCTTCAGACTTGAAGAATATGATATCAATTTCATCAGACAAGAATTTCATCACAAACAGTAAATTTGAGGATGTGTGAAATGTTAGATCATTTCATCATGTTTTAGCTTGCGTCCAATCAAGCAATTTCCTCAGGTCTCCAACAAATTCTTCAAATGATGACTTTCATCTGGAGACTTGACCTGCAGAAGTGATTAGTTCGATTTCTTCACCACCCACATATGAAGGGGTGGCAAAGAGTTCATCATCCTGCGAGCAACATATGAGAATGGATGCGTTGAAGCTAATGCACTCCTTTTCACAGTAGGGGGTTAGAGTACTCAAGTGAATAGGCAGAGAAATTCTTTGAGGACTTATGAACATAATGATTTGAGGAATAATGCTCATATTCATGTCCATGCATATCAGAAGCATTAGTGCGAGTACGAGCATAATTTTGACCTTTGAGGAATTTGATCCTTGTGAAGACTTTGGTCCACCTGAGGAATCTGATTTGGGGTTCTGGTTCTTCACTAGTGGTGTCATGAGGACATTCACCTGGAGATTTTCCAAGCAACTTTTGGGGGCCCATATTTTCCTCAGGGGAGGTCCATTCCTGCAGTTAGTTCCAACATATCGAGCAAATACTTCACCAGATTGATTTTTGAACAGTTTATAATTGGAGTCAAATGACTCATTAGAGGAATAGGACATTTCACATGCAAAGCCTATTAGAGTGGATGGATCAATGGAAGGGCCTTTAGCAACAACCCATGAGGTTTTGGGGTACTGCTTAGGTTTCTAGTATGATCCATCAACATTCAGTTTCCTCTCGAAGGCAATGCCCTCTTTTCTCGGGTTCCTATTCAGAATCTGCTTTTTGATCACATCGCAAAGGGTTTGATGCACTTCGAGACTTTTGTATATGCCAGTCACATACAATTCCTTAAATCCTGCATTTTCGTCACTAGTATTTGTGGTTTCCTCAAGTGAAGAATTTGATACCACACGAACAGTTGAAGAATTTGTAGTGATACAAGCATTTGATGATTCAGGTGAATAATTAGCAATTTCACGATCGATGCATTTTACACATGGTGGAATGAATTCTACCTGAGCGGTACTGATCTGTTGAGCAAGCAATCAATCATTTTCCATTCGAAGATCATCATGAAACATTCTCAACTTCTCAAGGTCACGCTTCCTTTGAAGAAATTCATAGGAAAGTTTCTCATGATCAGCCAAGAGTGTGCCATAGCGTTCTTGAAGACTATCAAATCTAGATTGAAGACTTTGAACATCTTTAGTGAGGACTTGAGTACGATTCATTTCACCATTCAATAGATCATCGCTTTTGTCTAGCAGTTTCTGAAGCTTTTCAATAGCACTTTGTTGCTTAGTGGCAATGTTGGCAAGTTTATAGTAACTGGGTTTTTGATAATCATTAGATTCATAGTCACTAGAATCAGAGGAGGAAGTGTGATTTGGTACCTTTGAACCTTTTGCCATGAAGCAATAAGTTGGAGCAAAGTCATCAGCATATTCATTAGTGTTGTTGGCGTTGTCATTTTTTTCAAGGTTGAAGATCGACTTGCTAACAAATGTGGTAGCAAGTGCAAGGCTTGCCACACCAGATTCCGACTCCACTTCAGAACCTTCGTCTTCATCAAATTCCTCAGATTCTTCTTTAGAATCCATTTCCTTGCCAATGAGTGCCCAAGCCTTTCTAAAACTGGCCTTCTTGTGCAATGAGGACTTTGAAGATGAGGATTTTGAAGATTTCTTCTTTTTCTTCGAGTCATCAAAACATTCATCCTTGTATTTATTCTTCCTTGATTCTTTCACCCAGCAAGGACAGTCATCAATGTAGTGGCCATATTTCTTGTATTTGTGGCAGGTTCTTTTCTTGTAGTCCTCAGATGAAGATTCTGATTTCCTCATATCTTTTCTTGAAGATTTTCCGAACTGGCCACGCTTTGTGAACTTCTGGAATTTCCTCACGAGCATAGCAAGTTCCTGTCCAAGTTCTTTTGGGTCACCAAGACTGCAATCAGATTGTTCTTCTTCAGATGAGGAAACAACCTTAGCCTTCAACGCATGAGGTCTTGAATAGCTTGGACCATACATATCTCTCTTTTCTTCTTGTTGGAATTCATGAGTATTGCGTCTTTCAAGTATATCAGCAGGATCAAGCATCTTGTAGTATCTTCATTCTCGGATCATCACAACCAGTTTGTCAAATGATGGATCAAGAGATTGTAGCAGTTTCTTCAGAACATCATGATCAGTGATATCTCTAGCTCCCAGGGCTTGTAATTCATTTGAGATGTCAATAAAGCGATCAAAGGTATCTTGGCAGCTTTCATTGTCAAGCCTCTTGAAACGATTGAAGAGATTGCGAAGAACATCAACCCGAGAGTCACGCTGTGTTGAAACTCCCTCATTGACTTTGGAAAGCCTATCCCAGATAAGCTTAGTTGTACCCAAAGCACTAACTGTGCCACACTGACCTTTTCTCAGGTGGACACAGACGATATTCTTCGCTTGCGAGTCAAGTTGCTTGAACTTCTTCACATCAGCGGGAAAGATAGTAGCAGTGATGGATGGAATGCCATTTTCCACAATATACCAGATATCATTGCCAATTGCTTGAAGATGCATTTGCATCTTGGTCTTCTAGTAGGGGAAGTCCTTTCCTTCAAAGGTAGGACATCCTGCAGTAACCTTGATCATACCTGCGGTCGACATAACTAAAACTCCGGGCGGTTAGACCAAAATCACACAAAACACGGGAGTACCTTGCTGTGATACCAATTGAAAGTGTGTTATATCAACTAGAGGGGGGTGAATAGGCGATTTTTATAATTCGATCACTTAGGAAATTCCTAGTGAGGAAAGTCCTCAGTCATGAACTGAATGCAGCAGAAATAGTACAAAGTCAGAAGTGCAAAATCGTCTACAACAAAGTACTCAACGTGATTTCAGAGAATCAGTTTGCACAGGTCACAATTACAAGATAAGCAGGTGAAGAATAAATCAGGTGAAGAATTCGAGGTAAGGAATTCAGATAAAGTCTTCAGTCAAATTCTTCAAACACTATATATGAAAGTCTTCAACATGCAATCACTACTAGGAAAAACTTTATAGGGAGGACCTGAGTTGTAGCGTTGGGAAAAAGAAAACGCAGCTGCTAATTAGCAGTAGCGCTGATCCAGTCAACCGCTACTACTAACACCTTAGTCATAGCGCTGCTTATTAAAAACACGCTACTACTATGTGGGACAAGATGATGCCATCGACAGTAGATGTAGTAGCAGCGTTGCCCAAAACCGAGCGCTAGTGCTAAGTGTTTAGCAGCAACGCTTTGTTTTGCAGCACCGCTGGTGCTAGTTAGCCCCACTTATTAGTGGCGCTCGCTGGTACACAACGCTACTACTAATTGCATAGCAACAGCGCTCTCTGGTATCGAGCGCTACTGCTAGTTGCGGCTGCCAAATTTTTACCCCCTCCCCTCCCCCTCCTCTCCCCCACTTTCACCTCTCCCCCCCTCCTTTCCCCTCTCCACACTCTCCACATCATTGTTGCTCTTCTTCTCTCTTCCTCCTACCTCTCTTCTCTCCTCATTAATGTCCCCCTCCACCATAAATCTCCTTCATAAATGGCTTCTCTCACATCTCTCTTTGTCCTACCTCTCTTCCTCTCCCCATTGTATTAATCCCCCCCTCCACCATAACTCCCTCTCCATTAGTTAGATAGCTAGATTCACCTCTCCCCCCAACAACTAGATCTAGCTAGCTATTTAGCCATCCACGCGTGCTCTTTCGATCGGTCTCTCTCATCATCTCACTCGATCGGTTTCTCTCGGGAGATATATAGGTGAGTAAAACTTTGTTCACTTAAAGAATGGGAATATGTGTGCGATTGAGAATATGTGTCTTTGTGATATATATGGAGAGATTTGTGCGAGTGTGACATGCCCTCCGATCGAGTTGCTTTTGTTTTGCTAAAATGTAGATTTATTTCCGTTTCGGTGAATTTCGAGCAAACTCAATATGTCCTATTTTTCGGCAAGGTCATGCCAAAATTTTATATGACTTTGAAGCATGCATGCAATATTTATTTTATAACCCTTTTGCTTGTTATACCGTGCAGTCGATGATGAAGGTGAGTGGATGGAAGGTGCAGCGGTACATGCAATCCGCGGTGATGGACATGCATGCAAATAATCGAACTAGGATTAGATGTCCATGTGCAAGATGCAAGGAAGGAGTCCTTTTTGACCCTTTTGATCGTGGCACTTTGAAGGCGCACCTGCTGATGAATGGTTTCATGGATGGCTATACTCGGTGGATAAGTGAAGAAGATGATGATGATGAGGATGTCCAAATGGTAGGGAATAACGACATGGGGCTAGACAAAGAAATGATCGATCAACATGAAGACGATGGTGTCGGACATGGTGGCGGGGAAGAGCCCGGAAATGACGGCGGCGGAGAAGATTCCGGACACGGCGAAGAAGAGTCCGGACATGGTGGTGAAGAGGCGGTGGTCACGCCGCAGTCTTCGACACTACTAAGTGCAGTCGTGCAAGACCCTCATGTTCAAGACCTCATTCGCAAGAGTACGACTAGTGAGAGAGCTGCTTCTAGAGAGGTGGCCAAGCTGGCTCAACTTGAAGTGGATTCGAGGACTCCATTGTATGATAGTTGCGATCCTGAGGTGACCCGCTTGAGTTTCACGCTCGAACTTCTAAAGACGAAGGCCAAAAACAAATGGAAATACAAAAGCCTCGATGAGCATTTGAAGTATCTACATAATAAAGTTCTTCCCGCGGGGAACCTGTGTCCTAGTAGTGTCGAGGAGGCCAAGAAAATCGTTTGCCCTTTTGATTTGCCGCACATTAGGTACCACACATGCATCAATTATTGCATCATTTATTGGGGGGAGCACCCGGAAAAAACCAACTGTCCAGTGTGCAATGCTTCTCGATACAAGAAGGCAGGAAAGCAAGCTCCTCAGAATCTGCAACGGTATTTCGTAGATCCCAAGGAAGCAAAGCTCATGCGCTCGCACGTGGAGAGGAAGAAGCCCGATGATGGAGATGATCCGAGGCTGAGACACCTCATAGATGGTAGCCAGTGGAGAGCATTCAACATCGTATATGGATTTGCTAAAGAAGATCCAAGGAACACCGTACTTGCTGCGAGTACCGATGGCATGAATCCGTTTGGAAACCAGAACACCAACCACGACACATGGCCCGTGTTTGTATGGATGTACAACCTCCCCCATGGAAGTGCATGAAGACAAAGTACATACACATGTGGATGCTGATTCAAGGGCCGAAACAACCGGGAAATAGTATTAACCTGTATATGGGCCTTCTGCAAGAGGAGCTAGACACGTTATGGAAATTACTGGCATAGACATGGGACGCCAGCAAAGGAGAGTATTTCAATATGAGAGCCGTCCTGATGACGACGGTGCACGACTATCTCGGTTACGGGTACACCTCAGGCCAGGTGTGCCATGGATACTATGGATGCACGAGGTGCATGGATGATACAACATCTCAGCAGCTTACGTCAATGAAAGATGGCGGGTCTGGGAAAATCGTGTACAAGGGCCATCGTAGATGGCTCGAGAAGATGACCCGTGGAGAAAGCGTGGGGATCTATTCAATGGGTTGGCTGAGCTTCGAGGACCTCCATGTAAGAGGAGAGGCACCGAAATCGACGAGCTGTTGAGAAACTGGGAACAATGCCCCGCGCCGGGAAAGATGAAAAAGGCGCTAGAGCCGCTGCTGAAGGTATGGAAAACGAGGTCTGTTTTCTGGGACTTGGAGTACTCGCCCAATCACGACACTCCTCATTGCCTTGATCAAATGCATATCACGAAAAATGTCCTCGAGAGCTTGCTTGGCACACTGATGAACATGCCGGAGAAGACCAAGGATGGGCCGAAGGCAAGGAAAGACTTGGAAGATTTGAAGATCAGGAAAGACACCCACCGTAAAAAAATTGATGGAGGAGACGGAGACCGAGACATAGGAGGGGGAAAGGGGCAGAAAAGTCAACAAGAAGGAGGAGAATTATTGCCCCCTTCTTGCTTCACCTTAAGTCCGAAGTAGATCGATCAATTCATTAAGTGCCTCATGGGAATCAAAGTCATTTCTGGTTACTGTGGGAAGATAAGCAGATTTCTAGACCCCAAGAAGAAAAGGTTCAGAGGGATGAAGTCTCATGACTTTCACGTGATGATGATGCAGATACTCCCAGTTGCCATTAGAGGGATAATGGACAAGCATGTCCATGACACGCTTATTGGTCTCTGCAACTTCTTTGACGTTATCTCTCGGAAGTCCATAAGTGTGAAGCAGCTCCGAAGGCTACAGGAAGAGATCGTTGTCATACTATGTGAGCTTGAGATGTACTTCCCGCCTGCGTTCTTTGACGTCATGGTGCATTTGTGTATCCACATCATGGACGACATCATTGACCTCGGGCCGATGTTCCTTCGTAGCATGATGCCGTTCGAGAGGATGACTGGGGTCATCAAAGGATTCGTTCGTAACAAGTCCCGTACCAAAGGGAGCATTGTCCAGGGGTATCTGACGCATGAGTGTGTCTCCTTTTGCGAGAATTATATAAGCGTCGGAGACCCTATTGTTGGTTTGCCCGTCAAGAAGCATGATGGGAAGCTCGAAGGAGATGGTCACAACAACGGCCGAAGGGAATTGCATGTGGACTACTCGGATCGATGGAACCACTTTGACAGGGCTAACTTAGTAGTGCTACAACACCTAGATGTGGTAGATGATTATGTGGCACGACACAGAGAAAGCATCGCAGAGAAGTACCATGATAAGGGGTTGCTCAAGACGGACGACGAAGTTACTTTAGAGCACAACGCTACTTTCTTGCGTTGGTTCAAAGAGCAAGTTCTTGAAAATCCCCCGAAAGAGGGCAGTTCGGACGGATTGCTCATACACGCCTTAGCACATGGCCCTACGCCCAAGCTCCCGACCTATCAGTCCTATGATATCAATGGGTACACGTTCTACACGGAGGCCAAAGACATGGACAGTGATTACCAGAACTCCATGGTGACAATTCAATGCGTGACCGACGCCAACGACACAACTGAAAGATTCTACAGAAGGGTCGAAGAGATTTGGGAGCTTGACTATGCTGGAATGCACGATGCGATGATGTTCCGTGTCATATGGGCGAAGGACATCGTAAGATAAAACAAGTATTTCACCACCATGTCTATACCCGACGCGAAGAGCACTCCCGTGAACATTAACATCATCGCCAAAAATGAGCCATGGGTCCACGCTAAGCACGTGACACAATGCTTCTTCATAACCGACCCGGCCAATCCCAGCTGTGTTGTCGTGAGGAGATCCAAAAGGAGCATCGTCAGAATGGATGGATTCGCCAACAAGGAAGACTACGACCAATACGGCAACCCGATGAGGGAAGATGACGATGACGATGAAGCATACGTGAAAAGAATAATCAGGACTACATGGCGGCGGAAAGATCGTACTCCATGGCTCCGAAAAAGTCACAAGGAAGGGCTCAATTACTCGGCAACGAACAAGAAAGGGAAGAAGCTCAATGTGAAATGTCGTCGACGCAGCTGATCAGAAACCTACATTTATATATTTGTATCTATTTTGTGTACGCACTTAAGTAACCGTTATTGGTCAACTGATATATTACCACCACATGCATGGTTCCGGTGATATTCACGCGTTGGTGATATTCACGCATTGGGGGAGAGGGAGACGCCATCGTCTGGAGAAAAACAAAAAAACAAAAGGGAGAAAGCAGTACAAAATAAAAAGAAAAGTAAATAGAAAAGAAAAGGAAAATAATTAAAAAAAGAAAACAAAAACTAGATAAGGAAAATAATAAAAAGAAAAGATGGAAAATGATAGCAGTAGCGCTGGTTTGTAAACAAGCGCTATAGCTAAGTTAGCTATAGCGCTCGTTCAAAAGCAGCGCTACCACTAGTTTGTGTTAACCGCCACGCGCTAAGTCACCAAATCTCCCTGCCGCCCTTGTTTCTTCCACAATTCCTCCCCCACCGCCCGTGTCCACCCAGCGTCGCCATCACCCCCAGCGCCACCCCTGACTCCTCCCCGCGCCGCCCCTGACTCCACCCAGCATTGCTGTCACCCCCAGCGACGTTCCCTTCATCAGCAGATCCGCCCTGAGCTCTCCCATCAGCGCCGCCGCCCCTCCCTGTCGGCTAGGGTTGAGGTGAGTCCCCGGCAGGTACCCGACCCCACCCTCTCTCTCTATCTCTCTCTCTCTCTCTCTCTCTGACAGTGCTCTTCGGCAGCAGGTACCCAACCCCCCCGGCAAGGTGCTCTTCGGCAGCAGGTACCCGACCCCCCTGGCATGGTCCAAAGCTTGCTGAACTTGAAATGTTTCGCTTTGGTATGCATGCATATGGCTGATGTGTAGCATTTCTTATCTAGTTATTGTTTCTACAAATTCATTTCAGCAAGTTTGATACACTAATTTTGAACTAGTGGGCAAAAAGTTTGATGTTTTGAACTAGTGGGCAGAATTTTTTTAACTAGTGTAGATAGTGCTTGATGGAATTTTTTTAACTAAGGTAGATAGTGTTTTGAACTAGTGTAGATAGTGTTTCGAACTAGTGTAGATAGTGTTTTGAACTTAGAGTGTTCCATGAGAAGATTTGCCAAAATCGAGGATGGTCCTCAAAAACAAAAAATGTGGCAAGACATTTTTTTCCCTAATGAAACAATTTGCCTTTCTCAGATTCGGCGTAGGTCATTGCATCCCTTTGCTAGTACTTATTATATCCTCATGGTGTCCATAGTACTTATTATTTTTTGTTTATATTTATATAATTAATCTTGTGATGGTGTCAAGATAATTCCATTTATTATCCTCATCATGGTATCCCTTCTTGTCATTGATGTTTTGCCGGAATGTCCGAGTGGCCTATGTTTTACCGGAATGTTGATTCATTTCCATTCCGGCAAATTTCAAGCGCTCCATATGTCCACTTTTTAGCAAAGGTCATGCCTAAATTTTCGGCATGACTTGTGGTTGAAACTACGACATATGGAGTATCCGGGATTTGCCGGAAGGGGAATGAATCAACATTCCGACCAAATATAGGCCCCTTTTTATCTTCATTATATCTTTTATTTACAATTGTTGCATAGGAAACATGTGTACCGACGCCAAAGTTGTGGGTGGTTCTGCTCGCTCCGCAGACCCCATGGAGGCAGCAAATCACTATTTCAATTACGGGGACGAACACCAGATGGGGTTGCATGGTGGCGGCAGTGGTCCCAACCCCGACACCGGTGCTGACACCGGCACCAGCACTGGTACCGGCACCGACACCGCCCCGAGACCGGCAACGATGATGTCGTAGCCGGTAAAGCACCGAAGAAGAAGAGGACACGAAAACCAAACGACCTTGGCATCGGACAAATTGTGGTCACAGAGATTCACCCCTTGAAGTTAGAGCCAACGACGCCAGAGGAAGCGCGCAAGTGCTGGGGCAATAAAATTGGATGCATCCTCAGGGAAACCGCCAACATCAATGACGAGAGGTTGAAGCAGATACCACATATGGAGCACATGCTCCTAAAGAAGTTGCACAATAGGTTCATGTTCCCCGACCGGGATGAAAAGGAATATAAAGAGCCGTGGGACGACCGTGCCATGACAAAGGTACGACGAGAAGGCGATGGTGACGTTCACCAACGACTTGTCCTCTTGGAAAGTTCGGGTGAAAAAGCGATTGGGAAGAATGAACCGTGGTCCAAGATTCATGCTGATAATCCGACAATAACGGAAGAGGACTTTGCAAAATTCCTGGAGAATTGCGATAAAGAAGAAGTCAAGGCAAAGTCGGAGAAAATTAAGGCGCTCCAGGCCAGGAACATGCCTCCCCACCGCCTCGGAAGCCGTGGTTACGAGGGGAAGAGGCACATATGGGCCAAGGAGGACGCCGAACATGAAAGTCTCGGGATCCCAGACCCCTTGGCGGAGTTCACCAACCCGCTAGAGCATGACTGGATCAGGTCCCGGTACAAGTTGGACAAAGTCCAAAAGATATTTTACACGGACCCGAACATGAGGGAGTTCATGAGACTTCTGGTAATTGTTATATCACCACATTATCAAATTAGCTTCCAATCAATTTGACTGCAAGTTTTGTCACATTAGTAAACCATCCACGTTCCTTTTGCAGAAAGAGCAGCACCAAAAGGCAACCGAAAGTGACGAGTCATCACAGTCATTAGCGAGGCCCAAGTGGGACACCCCATTCAACCGGGCCCTGAACATACCGAAAAAGGTCCCGATGTACAAGCCGTCGTCCTATGGACGTGTGCACGATGTCGGAGATGGCGCCTCGTGGAAGACGTGCTACCCCGAGGGGCCAGAGGATAGAAGGAAGAGACGGTTGGTCGTCACTCAGGAGAGCATTGACGAGAAGGTCGCGATTGCGATCAATAAGACCAAATCTCAGACCAAAGAAGAGTTGGTCGACGTAGTAAGTGGGTTGGTCACTAACGCGGTGGCCAACTTGATTCCGGAAATTTTGACTTGGTCAAAGAGCAATTCAAATGCACGGCCGAAGGACTTTCTAATTCCCAGCTTTGTCGTGAGCAACTTGGCGAACACCACAACACCAACACTTCCCAAGCAACCGCAAAAGGTCCCGTTCCTGTTCATAGCAGCCCGACCTTCGTCTGTGGCATGCTCGGCGGGCCTTCATAGCAGCTGGACACCCTCACGGTAATTATGCATCATACCCTTTTCACCAGCATGTCTATAGTCTTCCGTTTCAGTTGCCTTTCAGATGTTTGATGTCGCAGACATGTCTCCTTCGTAGGCCGACGACACCCCGTGCACCCTACTCTACGACATCAAGGGCCAGAAGGTGGCTGTGGGAAAGGCAACCATCGTGAAGCCGAAGGACCGCATGTTCCACAACCGACAGATGCCTGATGGAGTCTTCAAGGTTAACGTGGCCAATGTCTTAGCGGGCTTCGAGCATTTGCCTTCTTCGATACCAGTCGATGATGACGAGACCCCTAAGATGATTGGCGCATGCAAGAACTAGTTCTTGACTTGGACGAAGTCTCTTCTTCGTTTCGAGGAGCCCAGTATCACGCCAATGCCAACTTCTCAAGAAGGTATGAACACCACCCTACCTACCAAATTACCTACACCTATTGTGGCGGATGATGGTAGCGTACGACGCGAGGGAGAGCCTCCATTAGTGCTAGATCATGTCGCCCCCGCTGTCGAAGAAGCAAATGTTGATTATGACATGGAGGATTATGATGAGGACCCGAACCAGTATTTCAATACCGCCTATGATGGATTGATGGCTCAGGACGCCGAAGAATCAGGCTATGACCGTGGAGATGATGACTTGATGCTGCCCGATTTGCCGGAGACGGAACGCCCTAAGGCGGAATGCAAAAAGTCTCTCTTCAAGCCATCCTCGTAGGAGACGCCTCCAGATTCCGTCTCTACCCAGCAACCCCCCGAGGCCCGTCCACTGTTTAGCTCGAGGACACTGGGGGTGGTGGTTAGGGAAGGTATGGTGTGCTCACTACCGCCACACACCAAGAAGCAAAGGAAGAGACCGGCCAAGAAATGCCCTAAAGGCGCCATAGGTGCTTCAAGCAGCCAGCCGCCTCTGAAACCCCTGGTGGTAGCCAGAGTACCTGTCGAAGGTAAGCAGAGTTTCCACATCATCGGTGATCCGATCCTACCTACCAAAGTGCTAGATCACATACTGAACAATGATCTAAAGACACTCCATGAAGATGTGTTGGCCAGAGAGAAAAGCCTTCCGGTCGTGAAACATCCAGGATACCCGCTTTACGCGGCTCATGTGCCGGGTGGAAAGTTGTACGTCGATACCTGGCTCGCGAATCAGTTCCTCCTGTGATTTGAGTACATCTACAACATGTTCCACATGACCAAGCTGGATTTCCAGTTCATCCGCATGTATGCGCTGTATCTCAACTCCATCATCAATATGGAGAGCATCAAATATATCTACGTCGCGGACCCATACTATATGCACGAGGACTTCTTGGAAGTTTGCAAAGAGCACCATGACTATGCGAGCAAGTACCTAGGCGAATTCATGATCGCTAATAAGGAGAAGGAAGCGATTCTCCCGCCTTATCATCCCTCGTAAGTCATCCGCGCATATCCTTTCGTACATGTTAATCATTCCTTTGCAAGCATGGAGGCTAATTTGAGGTGTACTTAATTTGCACAGCGGGGGCGGCGCCGTCCTCATTATTCTGTACCCGGAAGACTCCCATGCTATGTACTTAGACTCGTCAAATAACCTCAAGAAAAAGGATTACACGCACGTAAAGAGTGTTCTCGACTCTGCCCTGTGGACCTTTAGCCTGATTGGTGGATATATCAAGGTGAAAAAGACCAGGAATAAAGCACCGGCTTTCGGCCATAAGACCGACTTCTACTGCATCCAGCAACCGCACAACAATATGGCTGATGGATTCTACCTCATGCATCACTTGATGGAGTTCAGAAGGGATAATCAACACCTTCACATGTCAGCTACTACCGAAGATGCCGAGATTGTCAGCTGGGCCACAAGCATTGGAAAGACAAGGATCATCGAATCCGAGTTGAGTTTTATCACGTACAGTGTGAACTAGCCCAAGTGATCATGAAGAAAGTCCTCGAACCAACGGGGATGTTCTACACTGGGCCAATCACGCGGGTTGATGTCCGAGCACTGCTAGTCGCTCAACGTCTGGACATGAAGCCTTTCACAAAGCTCGGGTGCATCCTCCCTGACTATTTAGATTGGAATGACGACCTGAACGACTAATTTTCAATGACAATGTGAGGTAACTAAACCGTGGTCCTGAACTAGCGTGCCTTATCACTACTGTCTTTCTATGGCAAAACTTTGAAATTATGCAAGGTGAAACTATGTGATGTAACTAAACCATGGTCGTGAACTAGCGTAGATCGCTCTAGTTAATTAGTTTGGGTATGAGGAACTTCGTCATTTATGTTTACTATTGGTTGCTTTTATTTTGCTAATCATGCCTCTTTGTTTTCTTAAGTACATTATGTTGCATATTATCATTCAAATCAACAACTCATGATGCAGGTACCTAGATCAGAGATGGCGAAGGACTACTACGTCGTGTACGTTGGGAGGGTTCCAGGAGTCTACGACCACTGCCTAGCCGCTCAGGACCAGGTGCACAGGTACTCGGGTGCTAGCCACAGAGGGTTCGACGCTAGAGCCGAAGCGGAAAGTAGTACTTGAGGTGGACACTCCAGCATGAGCAGGGGCGGGACCGTCGATACTTCATAGTCGCGCTCTTCCTCATGCTGATCACTCTTCTTTTCTACATCATGTTGTAGATAGATATGATGAAACTTGTGGGTGTGCCATGACCGTGAAGTTGCTTTTATTCGAGACATGACATGATCGCACTTATGTATCGCTATTTTCGAGATTATGTAATGATATTTTGTGTTGAATGATGATGATGATGATGGTATGACGAGACTATTGTATGTCTATGATATGTGAGAATGGTGTATGTTAAATATGATGTGATGAAACTATTGTATAGAATCTGTATAAATACATCACAAATACTTAGAGGGTGCAAAGCTGTGAAAGCAGTAAAAGTTAGCAGTAGCGCTCGTAAATACTTACCAGTAGCGCTGTGTCGGGACCCCGATCCTAAATCATAAGAACACAGCCTGTAACAGAACACATCACTTTGCGGCCTCACGCATGGTAATCTCCATGGCTGCCACCTTACCTTGGCCGGGACCGTTTGCGTCTTTTGGCTCACGTAGATGAATGTGTCGCTAGCATTCAAACGACAAAGAACCTGGGTCGACATGACTAGTTATAAACCCAAGTGGTACATCCATACAGGGACAAGCATACATAATCCAGCAAAGCAGGTGTCGGTCATCAACGTGTGTAGATGAGTCATAGCAAGCTACAAGGACTCCATTACACCACATGACACTTCCCCGAAGGGACAGACACATCAACAAAGATGGATACATGCCGGTCAATCAATGTGTCCGGAGCAGTAGCAAGCTACCAAAGCTCGGTGGAACCACAAAGAGGCATTTCCCCATAAAGAATACTACTAAAGGCACACAACTAGGTGTCGAATCCCACACATATAATGCATTTCATAACATACACGCAATATGCACGATATGTGTAGATATAACATGGCATCACAACATAACTCTATGACTCAAGCTTTTATTAAAGACTCATAAGAGTCAACATAGTATGATGTTACGAACAGGGGTCTCGTGACCCGAGACTCAAGTCATACAAACATCAAGCGGAAGCAAAACATGTCTGGGTACAGACATCTACTAAAAATGGCTGGAGGAGCCTGAAAAGCTACCACGACCCTACCAAAGGAGCCAGACCTCTGTCTGGGATCCCCAAGCTATTCTGGTCAACATTGAACACATTGCGTAGGAACCTCTATTGAGACTAAAATCCTCTCTGCGAAAACATAAATAAAGCAACCGTGAGTACAAATGTACTCAGCAAGACTTACATAAGAACTATCTACATATGCATCAGTACCAATGAAAGGATTGTGGGGTTTTATTGCAGCAAGCCAACTTTGACTCTTGGCTAACCTGTACTACGACTACAAGTTCTTTCTTTGAGGTGGGATAGAGCACACGAGTCCACATATTCACCAATCAATACACCACCATGGATCCACTTTGGTCTCCCTACGAGAAAGCCATCCATAGCACTCACACTTATCTTGCATGTTGTAGAGTATCCATTTAAATTGTCTATGTACCACGTAATGTTTCCAAGTAGTCCATATCCGAGGACGCGACTATTCGAACAGATTAATTCACCCTACAGGGGTATACTTCTTCACACATGCTCTCACCACCTAGCATCATATGCACGTCATGCGTCTCGGCTACCTTCAAGCGGAAGCACTCGCGTGGGTGTCGGCCACGACCGTTAACCACACAAGACCCTAGTCCAGGTTTATCGCCTATTTGAGACTGAACCTGCAAGGAAGTCCGACTGAAGTTTCCTTAACAGCCCCAAACGATGTGCGCAGGGTTACCAAGCCCACCATCCGGGTGCCACTTGGTACACCGTGCCACTGTGTATCTACCGCAGAGAAGCCTACCCCGTCGGGCGGAGCTAAACACGGTCGCCAACACTTTTCCTACAAACACCAGAAACTAGTTGCAACTCCTGGACAGAGATCTAGGCGATCAATAAGCCAAGAGAGGTCGAGTTACCGGAGCCCAATTTGTGGTAGTATCTTATCTTGGATAACATACACAGAACTTAGTTCTTAAGGACGGTCCCAATGAGACAACCCACCATATACTCCTACATGGCCTCTCATCGCTACCTTTACCAAATCGGATTCACACCTTTACTCTCACACTGTAGGGCATGAACACAACCATTCCGATTCATCATCTATATGGATCAGACCCGACACGACTCTAAGCATAGCAGACATTGTAAGCAAGCATGGATGAGTAAGCACAACAAGGCTCAAGTAGTTGCTACTCATGGTAAGTGGTTTCAACTATTTACTGTGGCAAAAACAGGTCATGCAGAGGAATGGGTTCAACTACCGGAACATGTAACAGTTGAATCGTGATTGTCCTAATGCAATAAAAGGGAGCAGAAGTGAGGGAGTAGGATTGTATCGGAATGCTCAAGGGGGGTTGCTTGCCTGACAGATCTGAAGATAGCAATGAGTCTTCATCAGTGTCAACGATGACATCGTTGGAACCATCATCTACCGAGGGGGAAAACAACACCGGCAAACAAGAAAGAACAATATTTACTTCACGGAAATGCAACACTATGATGCATGATCATGACATGAAAATGAAATTTGGCATGGCTAATGTAGCTACCATTTCTTAAGTTGAAGCTGGTTTGAATCAAAATTCAAATATCACTTCAAACAAGGTATTTTTCAAATACCCTTTTAATTGATTCAACCTGATGCTCAGACATAACTTGTTTTATCATGCATGAAGATGTCATATTGAGGTACTCAGTTTCCTAGCTCAATGTTTGGTCTTATTGATTGAAGTGGAATTCAAATATATACCAAATTCCAACTCCAAACTGTTTATTACCTAATCATAATTTTGCTTAATTGGTCATGTTAACTTTCTTAAACATGCATTAAAATGCCATAATCAGATTCCTTGAATTTTTATGATCATTTTTCATATATTATTTATTTAATTTGGAGTTATATTTTATTTTCTATTATTTTTCAAAGTTTACAGCATTTTATGGAATTATTTTATAACAGAAAATTACTTATTCCGTCAGCATTGCGTCAGCAGGTCAACTGACCTGGTTAGGGTCAAACCTGATGTGTGGGGTCCACACGTGAGTCTCACATTTCATTAACATGATTAGTTTAACTCTAATTCCTAAATTAGAGCCGAAGGGCCGACTGTGAGTGACCTATGCTAATAAAAGAAATTAATTAATTTAATTAGGCGCTTAACTTAATTAAGCCAGGTGCTGGTCCCACGAGTCTGTGACTCACGGAAGTCAGCCCCTGGTCAAAAGGGGCGAAGCCACCGGCGGCTCAACGCCGACGACTCCACACGTGGCGGGGCTCGTTGGAAAACTGCTACAAACATTCGTTTGAGACGCAGAGAGGTGATACGGGTAGCTGAGGCTCGGCCGCATCAAGAGGGGGAGGAGCTGGACCAAATGGTCGCCGGAATCCACGCCGGCGACGAGATCTGTGGCGGCTAGGTTCGGCCGTGGCGGGGAGCGGGGCTACGGGGTACGGGAGAACGTGGAAAGAGAGGGGAAATGACAGCGAGCTCACGACGGTTCGATTGGAGCTGACGGCAGGCTCGGGGATGCGTCGGAGGGGGTGAATCGATGGAAGGGGACCGACGGCCCGAGGTGAGGAAGACGTCGGTGATGGCGATGACAGTGGACCTCCGGGATTGATTCCGGTGGCGAGGAGGAGCAAGGCGTCGAGGCGGTCCTTCTGGGCTTCTCGAAGAGGCGAGGGGAGGCCGGAGGGTGCGTGGACGGCGACGGCTTAGCCATGGCCGCTTCGGGCACGGCGAGAAGAGAGCGGGGGAGAGGATGAGCTCGGGGGGAGAAGGAAGAGGCGTGTACGGGGTACTCATCCCCGTCGTCTACGTGGCTCGAGGCAAGCAGGAGGTGGCCGCAGGACGCCGCCTCGCTCGCCGGAGCGTCAGCATGCAGCTGCTTCTCCTCCTAACAGGAGGAAGAAGACAGCGGTGCCCCTGGTGGGCTGGGCTAGACTAGGTAGGCGCGAGGTAAGCTTATTTATCTTTTTTTCTTTTCTATTTTTATTTGTTTTCTGACATTTGTTTTGATTTGTTTAAAATATGAATTCACTTAATAAAGTTCTCAAGATTTATATGTGACCTCTTATAATATATTCAGAACCACTCACCAATTTCTAGAATTATTGCATCTATAAAATTATTTATAGCATTTATAAATCCAATGCAAATAGGGTTGAATTAATTCAAATGCCCAATATGAAATGATTCTGTGATCCAATAATATTGGTTGACATTTTTATCCAAGTCCAATATTTTATTGGAAAATCAGGAACATTTCCCTGTAGTTGTTTGAAGTAACTTTTAACTTGGTCATTTGACAAAATTCTTTATGAAACTTGAGCATATCTCAATTCAAATCCTATTGAATTTAGAATGCATGCATGAGTATGCAATGTCAAGCAATGCTAAGCTAGGGCTGTGACATGCTGCTTAGCAACACCTCTTACTATGGGAAAGCGCTACTACTATATTTAGCAGTAGCGCTGGGCAGGGACGCGCTACTGCTAATACTACTTATCAGTAGCGCTGCCCATACCAGCGCTACTACTAGGATTTAGCTGTAGCGCGATAGCACTAGCGCTCGACCCAGCGCTACTGCTACGCATATTTCCAGCGCTACTACTAGGGTTTTCCCTAGTACTGAATTGATGAAATGAGAGTGTTGAGGAAATAGAACCAGTAGCTCGATGAAGACAGTTGTTGATGACCCAGTTCCAACTGCTATGACAATTGTACGTCTGGTTTGGAGCGGCTTGGTATTGAAATCAAAGGACACACAGTCCTGGGACAAACAGTCCCTACCATATTCTCCTTGAACTAAGGACACACAGTCCTCGACCAACACTCATGGTAGGTCTTCAGGGCAGACTTCCAAACCATCACAAACTCGGTCCCCCGACGATCCACAATTGATTGCTGGATGCTCTAGACCATGATGCCTAGCCGTCTGGAGGATGCACAGTCCTCAAAGGTAACAAGCGTCGGTTCACACAGGAATAACTTCTTTAGTGATGCTCAATCACTTGGGTTTTGGTTTGGGTTTGGGTTTGGGTGTTTGAGGTATTTCCTCACTTGATGATTTTTGCTCAAAGACTCTGAGGAATTTGGGTTGTTCTAAATGACAAGTGTCAGTTTCTCTCAGAGCAGCCAACCAACTAGTGGTTGTATGGGGTGGCTATTTATAGCCTTGGAGCACTCCGACACAATTTGACATAAATGCCCTTTAATACTATGTCCGTTGGGTGGATAAGATCTAGGACAGGTGGCGCGTGACGCGGCAACGGTCGGAACTTTCAAGTGTGAAAGTCCTCATGTCTCTCATGTTCCTCACTTTGAGGATTTGGTAGGTGTAGGTTTGGGTTGAGCGTCATGAGGAAATTCATTCCATAGTTTTACCTCGACCCCCTTTAATAGTACGGTGTTCGTATGACTCAAGTATAAAGAAAATGAAACAAAAAGAGTAAATCTTCAAGCTTCAAAGTCTTTAGTGTATTTTCTTCACGACACGCCGAATTCCTGATCTTCAATATCTTCATAAGGAATATCAATTTCTTCGCAATTACTTCGCGATCAATGCCTTCAAGGAAGGACCAAAGTCTTCACCCGAAGACATACATTTTTAGGGGTTGATATTCATCAAATAACTCAAACTCCTCAGCGACTTATAGAGCCTGTGTACAATTACAAACATATCAGTCTTGAAACCTATAAGTCCTCAAACCACCAAAATCACTAAGGGGCACTAGATGCACTCACAACGAGAATCACAAGCTTCAACACAAGTATTTTTTTCTAATTCACAATTACTTACTAGCATGACTCTCATATCACCATACTCACATCTTAAAACTAAATGCAAGGAATCAAACTTCTCATCATATTCAATGCACTTAATATGACAGTTTTTATTATATCCCTCTTGGATGCCTATTATATTAGGACTGAATTCATAACCTAAACCAATTACCATGCTTTTAAAGAACTCTCAAAATAATATAAGTGAAGTACGAGAGTTTAATAATTCCACAACACCGCCGTGCTCTAAAAGATATATGTGAAGTACTAGAGCAACATTGCCTAGCTCAAAAGATATAAGTGAAGCATAAATAGTATTATAATAAATTCACGATTCAGTGTGTGTCTCTCTCTCTCTCTCTTAAAAGATATGTGAAGCAAGGATGACTGTGGAAAACTAAAAAGTAAAGACTCATATCATACAAGATGCTCCAAGAAAAACCCATATCATGTGGTGAATAAAAATATAGCCTCAAGTAAATTTACCGATGGATTGAAGACGAAAGAGGGGATGCCTTTCGAGGCATCCCCAAGCTTAGGCTCTTTGGTATCCTTGAATAAGGCTTGGTGTGCCTTGAGCATTCCCAAGCTTAGGATCTTGACACTCCTTATTCCATAGTTCATCAAATCTTTACCCAAAGCTTGAAAACTTCATAACACAAAACTCAACAGAAAACTCATGAGACCCGTTAGTATAAGAAATATAAATCACCACTTAGATACTGTTGTGAACTCAATTTATATTTATATTGATGTAATTTTTACTGTATTCTAACTTCTCCATGGTTCATACCCCCCATAC